>NC_057801.1:595204437-595276178 GCF_018294505.1 Triticum aestivum | reverse complement strand
ATGGTCCGTTTCTCCAAGTGTAGTCCCACGTGTTAGTGAAGAGGCAAGTCGAAGCGCGTTCCGTTTGTGTGAGCCGTGTGCATGACCGAACATGTGTGGGCTGTAATGCGACCGCGACAGGAGTGCTGTGAGTGTACCGCCTTTTTTCCTTTTAAACTAGGTGCTTCGCCCCCTCAAAAAAAATTGTTGCCTCGCGCGATCCATCGATACTACTACTAGTAATCCGGTAATCCCGACTAAAACGGCACGGCCGGGTCTTTTCCCGCGCAATATGCTGGGGGGTTGGCTTAGTTGGGTTTTTTAGGACGAGTGATGCTACACCTACGTAATCCTAGTTACCTAATTAACGTAATGTGAAACGTGTGAGCTGTTGATTGTAGATTGGGGGGAGGGAGGGGCCCACCACCATGAAAATCAGGGGAGGAGAGAGAGAGGCACTTTAGTTAACCCTTTCGTAGGTTCCGTAGATGTAGAAAGATGTGAAATGCGTGAATGTGTAGTGGACGTACTATTGGAGTGCCTAAGATAAATTGTGTATGTATAGACCATATGTGTTTATTTTACTTCGCATGTTAGATTTATCTCGGTTCAATAAAAAGCAGAGTTGGTGATGATGGTGTGCCTGTCATCCTGCAATATAGGTTATCCGATCTATATCTAACGGATAGGAAGGAAACTATGACAATTTACCCACACTCCTCTCCACATTTGCAGATAAGGCTTTCCCTCGTTCATCCTTTTCTCCCACAAGATGTTGATCTTCCGTGCAACACACGGGCATCTTGCTAATACTCCTACAATATACTCCCTCCGTTTCTTTTTACTCCACATATAAGATTTGGTCAAAGTCAAACTACACAAAGTTTGACCAAATTTACATAAAAAATTATGAACATCTACAGTACTAGAACTATATAGTATGAAAGTATGTTTCATGGTGCATCTGAATATATTGATTTCATATTGTGAATGTTTATATTTTTTAATATAAAGTTAGTCAAACTCTACAATGCTTGACTTTGACCAAACCTTATATGCAGACTAAAAAGAAACGGAGGGAGTACTATATTATTGTGAAAGTACATATACACCGGCCAAGATTAATGCAAACACGACAGATTTTCATTACATTTCGAACTTTTATAGGACAGAAAAATAAAAGAAACCCGACCCTAAACCTATTCTATGACAGTGACCGACGTCCTCCATCTGCGATCTTTATGCACGGGGGCGGGGTTCAAGACTCATGAAGTGAAGGTGCGGTCTCCGGCAAGGAAGAGTAGAACAAGGGATACAGACCGGCCACTTGGCACACCATGCCCTGCCACCTCCCATGCCCTACTCATCCTCGGAGGAGTCCCCGACCTCCGCGGTGCCGGACATTGGACGGCGGCAAGTAGGACGCGTGGCTGACGGTGCTCCCGTCATCGGCCGCCAGCGTGGCCACTGCTTGTGCGGTCGCGTCCGCGTCTGGCTACGCTGCTATTGCGTCGCGAGAGGTGACTTGAGCGAGGGCGGTGACCTCGAGCTTCATCCCCGAAGACAAGCTCTCCCGCAGAGCATTCGCAGTTGCGGTCATGGCGGATGTGGTGCCAGGTAGGAGGACGATGCGCTATGGTGTGGAGGTTAGCTGGGCGTTGCCGCTTTAAGTAGCGCATTCCGGTGAGGCTAAGCATCCGGGTGCATCATTAAGTCACCGGAGTTGGTTGCTTGGGCACCGAGCCTCTTAACGACGACATGAATGCGGGCAGCTGGCGCCGGCTGGGAACACACAACGCGACGGCGCGAGGGACGAGGTTTTTGGTGTGCCAGGGTAGTCAGCTGCGGTCGTGGCAACGTTGGAGATGCCCTTTGCTCAAATGCGATCCCCGCATGTCATTGAAAAAGAAAGACGACCCGGCATGGTCTCAGGTCCTGAGGATGCAGTTGGCCGTGCTACACCACTCCGCGGACGCGTCGCGGCGCCCCATGCATCCTCGACGAGCTGGGTGTTGGGGTGTGTTCGGATTGTTGTCAAAGTGCACCTTACCAAAATTTTGGTCATGACCCAAAGATTGGTATTTGTTTGGATGGTTGCCATTTTTTTGGCATGCCAATGAACTCTAGCCAACTCTAGTTCATTTTTCTTGCCAATGTCGGCCAAATCATGGGCAACCAATACCTCAACCAAAATTTTGGCTACCCAATGCTTTGATGGGGCAACCTTGGGCAGAAACCAAACATACTGTTGGTCGTGCCACAACACTAACGCCACCATCGGCACACTGAAACCGACCGTGTCTAATGACGATATGAGCGTGTCGCTCACCGCGGTCGCTGTGTCCAGAGGCGGTGCTGGAGCAGCGCCACGTTGTTGGCCCCAACGACCCACAAGAACGGTTGTCGGTGGCGAGGAGGTCGTGTGCCAGCTCCTCCATTGGACTAGTCTACGCTACGTCGTCCCGACGGGTGTGCCCCACATGTCGGTTTCCCTGTTTTCCCGGCCATATTCGAGTGTCAGTGCTCCGCGTTGCGCATTAGGCCTTTTGCTATGTAGGCCAAGCGAGACAACTTATTGTTTATTTGATCCGTTCAAGTATAATCATGTGGCGTTTGCTTATTTCTCATTCCTCTCCAACCCTCTTCTTCATCGATCATGTTGCCCTCCGGTCGAGTCCATCCTCCCGCATGCCTTATTTGAACATTCCGCCGAGTATCATTCGCATGTACCCACCCTAGTCCTCTTTCAATCGATCTCCGGACTCCGGGATGAAATCGGGAGAGAACGAGTGGGGGCACGTGGTACCTAAGGCTATTCAAAATTTTGAACCGGTGATCATAGCATCTGCAAATCATATATAAAGGGTATTCAATGTTCGTTTCATTTTTGAACGTACAATATACTCCCTCCTATCCTTTATAGTTTACATATAAGTTTTATGTGTAGTCAAAGTATCTCTACTTTGATCAAAAAGGTATTAACATTCAACAACGCCCAATCAATATTGTTAGATTCGTACGTGCTCCTAGAGTTGTACTCGAGATGGTTTCCAATTTGTTTTCAACCACGTGAATGTGCTTGTTCTCGCGCATGCTCTTCCTACTAGGATTTCGCCACGTATAGCCAGTCCAATAGTAACTTTTCTAAGCTCACTGTCCAATAGTACACGTGGAGTACTGACAACATCTGTACTCCCTCCTTCCATTTATATAGGGCATATGTGGAGGAGAGAGATGTGAAAAAGTAAGGGGAGTGAGCTCTCATGCAAGAGCCTTAGCTATATACGCATTCCTAATAAATAGTACAATAAATATGAAGAAAGAGATAGAGAGGAGACGGAAAAAAGTACTAATACAATAGCCAACATTATATATTTTTTTGCGGGAAATAGCCAACCTTATAGCCCACACTACCATATGAGTGAATATAAATAGATGGTGGCTATAGATGACATGGCAGCCCCTCATAGCCATCGAGTGGCTATATTATTGACCATGCTCTAATGCATTTTTAAAACCGCATTTGACTATTGACAAGATTAATAGTACATGAGATGTATAATGTGAAAATTATATCATTGGAAACTCCTTTCACATACGAATTTGGCCGTATGCTTTGTGTAAGTTGCATGTCATATATTATTACTCTAAAATTTGGTCAAAGTTAGCCTCGAAAAATGCATTAGGCCCTGTATAGTAATTGGAAGGAGAGAGTAGTAGTGGAAGTGGATCCTCTGACGTAGGTATCCCTGCCTTACCCTCCCTTTCGGTCACTTACCGGAGGACCCCATGCTTGCTAGGCCCCGCATGTCAGTTATTCAATGGGTTCGGCCACATCAGGGGATCCTCATCCGTAGTATACTCCCTATGTTTTTATTTACTCTGCATAAAACGGAGGGAGTGGTAGTATAATAAATGACGCGAGCGGGGGAGGGGGAGGGACGTCGGTTTTCTCTCAACTGCGGTCCCACAAGCGAGCGAAAATGCAAGACGAAGCGTGTTCCATTCAGTGAGCGACATGGAGGGTCCAGCATGCCGGGCTGCAACGCGAACGCGACAAGAGCGATGTACAGTCAAAACCGATTGACCGGTCGTCACCGGAACCACTATTCACACCAGAACCTTCGTTGCTCGGACTACGCCAACCACTGCCCTAAAACCACACCTAATCTCCAGCCCATTCCCCCACCTTTTGATCCCCTAGCCCGCATCCAGCGTCCCCTAGTTCGCCGGAAAGCCATGGTGCGCCGCAAGATCACTTACTACAAGATGCTGACGTCGGAGCGCCGCGCAGAAATCGCGGCGGCGGTCGGTGCCACAGACCTCTGTTCCCAAGCTCGCTCTGCGACGGGCCAATCCCCGAGTTCTCTGGAGCCAAGCTACAAGGAGGAGGAAGCCGATCCAATGTTCATGGCGGAGGTCGCGGCGCAGAAGGCCCCCGATGGGTATGAGACGATGGACGTCGACTTCGTGCCGGCGTCCCAGTCCCCCATGGTGCAGGCGGACCAGCGGTTCAACATGGCGATACTAAAGGAGGACCGGGAGGCAGAGGCTCAACTCGACGCAGAGCGCGTGCATGCCGCTGCCATCGAGGCTCTCCTGCAGGCGGAACCGGATGTCGTGGATGTGAACTGGGCGGCAGAGGCTCAACTTGAGGCGGAGCACGCGGATGACGCTGCCATGGAGACCCTCCTGCAGGCGGAACCGGACGTCTTGGACTTGAACCGGGCGGCAGAGGCTCAACTCGACGCAGAGCGCGCGGATGCCGCTCTCATCGACGCCCTCCTGCAGGCGGAACCGGATGTCCTGGACTTGAACCGGGCGGCGGAGGCTCAACTCAACGCGGAGCGCACGGATGCCGGTGCCATCGAGGCCCTCCTGCAGGCGGAACTGGACGTCCTCGACTTGAACCGGGTTGTGCTCTCGTCCGTGCAGAGCGACACGCTCCGCTTGAACGATTAGTTGGAGGCCGAGAACAACCACGGTGCAGAGACACACGACGGCAGGTACGGCTGGTTCGTGCCGGCAGCCAAAGACGATGAGACCGTCTCTTTCTGTGAGCAGTGACAGTTTTTCTTTATGTTGTTGTTTTTATGGATCTTTTGCTATGTAAAAACATATATTTGTTACGCAAGTCGCCTGACTTGGGCCAGTCTACCATTTCAGGTGGTTGGATGAATATCCTACGTCTCCTAACCCTTCTTTCCTTCTTCCTCACCTCTTCTTTTTCCCCAACAGACCACCGCACAGGCCGTACGGATACTCCCCAACATGCAGTTGGATAAACATACTCTAAACATACTCTATGAACGAAAATTATGTGTCAACGATAGGATGGCTGAGTTTGGTTTGTTCACATGCGACAACACGTGTCAGTGAGGGTGCGTTCCCTTGGTTGGGTTTGCAGCGTGCAGGAGCGACTGTGTGAGGGTGCGGTGCGACCGCGGCGTGCAGGAGCGACCGTGTGAGGGTGCGGTGCGACCGCGATAGCCGTGCACAAGTGTACTTCCTTCCTCATTTTGAAAACTTTAGGCAAGCTTGGAAAAAATGTGTGGCGAAGTTTGGCAATGCAAGGCCTAGACCCAAACAGGATAAGTACGTACATACTAGGAGTACTAGTGTTAAAAAAGAAAGGCGGGGTTGTCCTTCGCGGGATTTAATCGATACAAATCCTCGTTTCACGTGTCAATTAATGCGTATTTTTTTCTCCAAAGATCAAAGAGCTAACCATCTCACTCCTCATCGCTTGATTAATGCAGCGCCATGCAAATCAACTTTCTCACTTCCGCATGCATGCAGGGGATATTAATGTCCTTGGTTGCTAGTACGAGGCAAACCCCATCAATTTTGCCTCGATTAGTGTTAGTGGCCTTTTGCAAATTGTAATTTTGATATACTGGCCTTGTGTACAAAAAATGGAGGTAGTAACTATATTTGGCTTCCTTCACCATTGCGGTGACGTCGATGATATCTTTTTTTTGTGGTTTGGCGAAGTGCGTTCGACGGAGAACGACCATGGTAAGTCGTTCGCAAGTGCCGCCTGCAAGCCAAGACAACCGCCTTATTTGCATCCAGGAAGTCCGTTGAACCAAAGGACTAGTACTACTAGGAGTACACAATAGTGTCGTCCGTCCAACTTAGTGCAGTGAGATGGTTTCTCGAAGAAGACGATGGAGAAGCGGAGTCAGCGAAGAGTGAAATGATGGTTGCTTCACCCATGCTTTTGTGATTTGATGCCTCACTGCTTTGTGATTTGTGATAGAAGGGACTGGGGAGTAGACTCTGTGCTCTATATTGTACTACATGTGTCCAAGCATGGGAGAAAGAGGAGAGACGTTGCATTTTTCTATTCCTTCAATCAATCAATCAGGGAGCTTCGGTTCCATGTTTTTGGCTTTGGCAACACCATCCACAATGGTTCCCATGATGCCAAAATCTATTTTCACATTTGGCTACACATTGTGGATGCCCTTAACCGTACCACTTGGTTTTGCTCCTGTGTGCTATCTATACAAATCTCAATTATATTGATCTAAAAAGTTATAGAATCAAGATTAGTAAAAATGAGGTGATTTTGCCGCGTGGATGGCGGGGGAGGTTTCTTATTTTCAGAGGACGTTGTCCTGGTGGTTTGCTAACATGTGGTCCCACGTGTCAGTGCTCTACCAAGCCGATCCGCATCCCACATGAGGCAGAACAATGGCAGAAGCAACACGTGGTTAAGTTGAAGAAGATGAGGGAGAAGCGGATTCAGCAACGAGTGAAATGATGGTTGCTTCGTCCCTCCAACTTCTTTTTTTAGCATTATTACTTCGTCCCTCCACCTTAACTACAGGAAAGCTGCAGCTTTGTGATTTGACGCCTCATTGCTCATTACTACGCCGGCGCCATGACTGGGGTGCTTCACCCCGGCTGCTCTGCACTGTATTCCGGTATGGCACATGGACCCGGTAGCTTGATGTCCCACATGTCGGTGAAAGGGACTAGAAGATTTATGAAAGCGAGCGCTCCACTCTTACGACGGAGGAGTACACGACACGACGGCCCAGTGAACTGTCACTTGTACTGTATAGTACTATAGTTTTACTGTTTCGCACGATCCATCGATACAAACCCGGTTAAACAGGAAAGGGCGGTATTTTTCCCGCGCGGTAGATGATACTGGCCATACATTTCAAAGGCAATTTTAATGTATGCAAACTGAATAATTAAGTAACAATATGATATCTAGTAAAACTAAAAACACATATGATTTATTGTGTTAGAGTGTAGTAGTAGTGCTGTATTGCATAGTTGTTAGATGTAACATGCGAGAACGTGTAGAGATGTAGTTTTGGAGGGCCTACAGAGAGAAAAGCATAATACAGTCACCGAACTTCAGAATAAGCTGATTACGGTCACTATATACGTTTTGCGGTGATTATACGGTCACTTGCTCACGGTTCAACATCGGATTGCACTCTGTTGACCGGCCAAATAGTCTGCGTGGCGCCATGTTGACTAGTTAAATTGACCATGTTCCTTGTGGGTCCCACCTATTAGTTCGCATAGGGAAAAGGTCAGATAAACACAAATATACGCACGCGCGGCAAGACTCCAACCCGTGCGCGGGAATCACCTGGTTGTGTATGTGTCTGTCAGGGCCTGATGTGTGCGCATGCACGTGTAGGTTGAGCACTTGAGCATGAGAGTGTGTGTTGGTCGTGCGGTGTACTGGTGTGTGCATGCATGTGTGTGTGTGTGTGAGTGTTGCGTGCGTGCGTGGCTCCATGTGTACGTGTGAGTGTTGCGTGTGTGCGTGGGTGCATGTGTTTGTGTGAGTGTTGCCCATGCAGTTCATATGCATGCGTGCGTGTGTGTATAATCACCACACCAGCTCATGTGTGTTAAAACAGATGACTCAACATACCAATACAAGGCCACCTTGTCCGTTGTGCCCGCGGTCATGACTTCGAACCACCGTCCAAATATTTTTTTGTCGTTTGTTTTCATTCTTACTAGCAAGCTGCCCGTGCGTTGCACGTAACATCAATATGCATTTGTATGACTAGTTTATCTTGTGAGAGAACATGATGAACGAGGGAAGGCCTTATTTGCAAATGTGGAGAGGTGTGTGGGTACCTTTTTGCAAAATTGCCATAGTTTCTTTCCTATCCGTCAGATATAAATTGGACGACCTATATTGCAGGACGGCAGGCACACCATCATCACCAGTTCTGTTTTTTATAAGAGTGTATTTTATTTATTTTATAAGAGTCTAGATGTAGAGTAGATACAAGCCGACAGGTGGGCATGATGGTAGTGAGATAATGTGATGCAACACTAGAGGTGCCACGTGGAGCGTTTAACTGGTCGACTAGTCATGTCATGAGCAAGTACAGAGTTGTACGGTGAGCCCGTGACCGTATAATAACCACTAAACGTAAATGCTGACCGTAATGAGTGGATTCTAAAGTCCAATGTACGTATCGTGCTTTCTCTTCAAATATAATGATCGTCATTGCATATATCGCGAGAGAAAGATGAAACATGCGTGAATTTTCCGGGGGCTTACTTTTAGAGGACCTGGAGATAGTTTTGTGTGCATACGTGAAAGGGGCGTACAGGGGGGGGGGTATGCGATGGAGAGAGAGAGATGCTCTTCGTTTCTCTTTATTATGACTAACTTTGTATATAGTATAAAAATATACAAATTCACAGTGCGGAATAAATATCATTGTGGGCATCATGCAATGCAAATTAGCGTTCGTACTCCTCCATATAACTTTGTAATGTTGTATATATGTAGAAACTCTAAAATAATTTTTTGGCCACACTTTATTCAAAAGGAATGTTGTATGCGAAATAAACGTGAAGAGAGGGCTTTTTAGATCAATGGGGTACGTGATGTAACATGTGTGAATGTGTAGTTGATGCATTTGGAGGGGCCTAGAGAGGTATGTGTGTGTATTACGTATTCGAGAGAGGCATGGATAGAGGGGTCGACAGGGGGGCGTGGGAGAGATAGCACGGGAAATGAGAGTGGTCTAGAGAGAGAGACGAATATGACGTCACGACGAGAGATTCCATTCCCTTGAGTGTGTATATGCAAGGGGGAGGGAATAGAGGCACCAGGAGAAATTTTTTGTGTGTGTGGTGTTTGTGTTGGTATGTGTGGGTGTGAGAAGATAATGAGACGTGGGGGCAGAGGGTGTGTCACCGTGTGAGGTTCGGTGGGTCGAGGTGAGGCCCTTCATTTGGTTCCATCCTACACCACATTGGTCGGCCCGTGATGCATTTAGGAAGACCCATGGATGACTAGTCGTACAAGACAAAGATAGCAGAATTGTGAAGGACTCTGTGTCCACTGACAAAGCCGGCTAGGATTTGTCACCCTAGGTTCTCGGACTAAGGTAACCCCTTTATCTCTGATATTACTATTCATCCAACCTAACTTTAAGGGGCATCCTACAGAATGCTCCGCTAGAATCATACTCGTCAAGTAGGAAGAGAGGTGTGAGACAATGCGTGAGAGACAAGCCTAAAGATAATGTGCGTACATGAGACACATAGGCAGGTCCATGTATATAGAAAGGGTCGATGGGGATTGTGCGTGTGTATGCTTGTGAGAGGAAGAGTGCTTATGATAAAGGTTAGTAAAAACAGTTGTAAATGGTTACAAGAGGGAGGGAGGGTTATATCTAGAGCATGTGTGCGAGAAAGACACCTCGGGAGAGAGTGTGTGAGCATGTGTGAGAGACCACCGATGGAGAGTGAAACTACACATAAAATACTGCTGTACACATTGATTAAAGATATAAATTGTATCCAAATATTAGGATGGGATCATGATATTTGCAATTCGCGTAAGGAGCAGTCATTGATCCATCAGACATCTAGATTCTATCGAATTTGAGCATGTCTATGTTATTATTCGACATAGTTGGTCCACATAGTTAGTATTTTGAAGTCCAGAAAATGCATCACTTTAGCAATCGAATATAAACGTGAGTATAGTTCATGTTGTGTGTGTAAAGCACATTATACATACGAAAGTTACACAATGAACATTATAAATAGCTACCTATGAACTAGCATACATTTGCATTCAACTTAAGGTGGTTTAAAAAAATAGAATTCAACATGAAGTCCATTCAATTATTTGAATTTGATATCATGGCATTTGTAAATCATACCTAAATTATGGGGGCACCAATCTTTGCTCTGATTTTGTACATAATAGCATATGTAGTCGTGTACAAAATAGATTCAAATTTAGCTCCTCCATTCCAGAATAATCGTAGTTATAGGATTTTCAAGTGTCAAAATTTCGAAAAGAAGCAGATAATTTAATGAGGTTTTCAAACATACAAGGTCAAATATAACATTGTCTATTTAGGTCAATCCTCATAGTTCAAGAGTACTCTAAACGTGAATGCTTGTGTTTCAAAATGTCGAACGAAGCGCCAAAAGAGCCTCTACTCGCCTGAAACCGCGTGAGACCAATGTTTGGTAGTACAAGGAAATTACTTTTCTAATAACTCCGACCCGTGAAACCTACCGGCCCGACGTCCAAAGGTCTAAACCGGGGTAGGTTTGTAGCTTCATCTAGACGCCACACAACCGCCTCCGAAAAACATTCATACACAATGATCGCCTAAGCACACATGCGCGCGGCCGAAATCACTCCCGCCCACTATTTGGGACACCTGGGATTACCATCTTGCCCCTGACTCGCAGTAGGTCCGAAATTTAAGAGGGGGCAAAGTTTGTACTTTCCCCAAATTTCAAACAAGCGCGTCCCATCTTCTGTTCAAAAAAGTCAAAAACAAGCGCGTCCCAGACCGAAACATGGCCCCCCCACCCGTCCGATTCCCCATTCGTACTCCGTGGGCGCCAAAACTACCTCTCCACTAGCCGTGAAACCCCGGCGTCCTCTGTCCGCCACCCCATCCCACCCATCAACCGCCGCCCTCCTCCATCACGCCGGAGCCGATACCCCGACGTCGTCGCCCACCGCAACCTCAACCACAACGCCCTCCACGGCTAGTAGTTGAAGCCGAGGCCTAGCCGTCCGTACCCGAGCCAGTTCAACCACGTTGTCCTGGGCCTCACCGCTGCCGTTCCAACTTCGCCATAGTCCACTGCACCGGAGCTGTTCCTGCTACGCCGTACTTCGCCGCCTCGGATCTGATTCCCCTCCGCCGATATACGGCCATGACAACATAGTCAACAATTTGGCCATGGGTTTGTCCAAGGATCCACGGCTCTCCAAAACATCGGTTCCCCCGGCCAAAACAAGAAGATCGCAGCGACGAATCGACACCACACTGGCAACCGATAACGGTACTCCTCTTCCCTTATTCGTGCAAATCTTACGTGTCTCCTTGCACAGTATTCATCCCGCAGAAGACACTAGTTGACCGCTTCTTCTTCATACTAGATGTTCCTAGTAACTCGCGATGCACAAGGTTTCTCCTCATATACTATTTCACCTTAGCTAGAGGCCCGTCGCCCCCCCCCCCCTGAATTTCAAATTTCTGGCTAGTTGATTCCCAATTAACGGAAGCATTCGCCGGCGTAACAGGCGCTAGTACGCCTATTACGCCGGGGAAGCAACACCTTGGTGTTTATCTTAGGGGCGTGTGCGGCCTAGAGCTAATGGCGCCCGATCTGGAGGTCGGCCGGTATTAAAGGGATGGCCTAGGGGTGCTGCCAAGCATGGCAGTGGTGTGAGGTCGATGGGAGGGCGGGGCGGCGGAGGCAGGGGTATGGGCCGGTGGTCGCTGGCGGTTCGAGAAAGATCGTCAACAGTGACTGGCGGGAGGTAGACGAAGGCCATCTGCCCGTTCCTTATAGATCGGACGGTTCATTAAAAAATCGACTAACCTATTTATTTTCAGTCGACTGTTATCTTAGATATGACCATATGTGGTGGTGTGCTGGAGGAGTACCTGCATTTCCTGTGCTCATATATTACAAAATCATACGGAGTAGAATCTAATTTTGTTTGCCATGCAATGTTGTAGAGCTATCATATGTCTCCTGTCATTTATTTTTCAGCCACCTACTATCTGCTACTTTTACAGTGCACTATTTCTGCACACACTTCACCCATACTCTCACTATTGTGTTTTTATGCAAGGGTATTTCAGAGTCTGCCTCGAGAGAAGCAAAAAAGGTAAGAGAGAAGTTGAGCCAGCTTTCTTCGAGGTTAGGCACGACACATTACAACGCTATAAAGGGTGTAGTGTCAGCAGATGGAGACGGTAAACGTAGCTCTGGAGTTGATGACCTCGCTCGCAATGAACCACCATCCCAGGTGCTTGCTTTAACTTCGCGGTGTCATATGTGGTTGCATGTTCCATATGGTGTCTAGCTTGTATTCGAAAGGGCGAAGTCGGTATAAGGAAAGATATTTTTTTACATGAACCACCATCCCGTGAGCACCAGAAGACAAATAGCTAGTCAGGGCACTGGCCGAGCCAGTGACAAGCCCAACAAAGATAGGCATCACCTGGAAGCCAGCTAAAAAGCTGCAATGGTGGCGAAGCAGCCCACCTCCCACCATGCTCTCAGGTCCTAAATGATCATGCTCACCACTCCAGCCGGATGTCTAGCTTGTATTGCTTCCAATTTGGTTAAATTGCATCTGCTTAGCTTACACATTATACCTTTGAATATGACATGCCTTTCTGTTTTTGGTACATACTAGTACATCTGTGTATTAACCATGTTCTTACATCAAACTAATGTTCTTGTGTATCCCTCATCAATCACTTATGATGAGGCAGGCAGGCAAGGGGACTACTCCTCATTTAAAGAATGCAGCGTCAGCCTCCCGACATGATTCTCTTGAAACAGAAATGCTAGATGAAGATAGTGAACGTAGCTCTGTAGTTGATTACATCATTTCCCCTACACTAGCATCGTAGGTGCTTGCTCTAACTTGGCAGCGCGATATGTGGTTGCATGTCGCATATGGTGTCTAGATTGTAATTCTTCCAATCTGGTTAAACTGCATGTCCTAGTCTGCTTAGCTTATACATTATACCTGCTAATGTGACATGCCTTCCTGTATTTAGTACATAGTACATCTGTCTATTAAGCATGTCCTTACATAAAACTATTGTTTTTTTGTATCCCGCATCAATCAATATGACGAGACACCTTTAGTATATGCAGTGCGATATTAGTTGCATCTTTCATATGATTTATAGCATGCGCTGCTTCTAATTTGTTGAAATTCCATTTATGATGGGATGCTTTTAACTTGGCAGAGTCATATTGGTTGCATCTTTCATGTGGTGTCTAGCTTGCATTGCTTCTTATTTGTTGGAAAGGTTTCTGCTTAGTTTACACAAACAGTTGTGAACATGCCATGCCGTCCTGTTTTTCGTACATATTTCATCCTGGTATCATGTGTTTGCCTTACATCAAAGTAGTGATTCTAAGTATCATGCATGAATGAGTTCTGAAGAGAGAATTTTATTGCTTTTTCTTGTCAGTTTTACTTGACAATTCAAAATCAATAAAGCGGAAGGAAGTTAGCAAGGCAGCGGATAAAGGTGCTCCTTCCGAACAGAGGGCCTCTACAGTTTCTACTCCTCCACACTCCCAAGATGATTTCCAGGACAACACATGCATAGACACTCAACAAAGCTGTGTTTATGATGAGCACGTCTCCCCTAGTGCACCATCACCGGTGCTCCCTCTAACTTGGCACTGTTATATGTGGTTGCATGTTATGTGTGATGTCTAGCTTGTATTGCTTCTAATTTTGTTGAATTCCATCTGCTTACTATACACATTATACTTGAATAAGACAAGTGTTCCTGTTTCTAGAACATACAATATCTGTCTATTACACCATGTTCTTACATCAAATTACTACTGTTGTGTAACCTGCAACAATCACTTATCATAAGACATGTTTGACTTTGGAGTGTGATATAGGTTACATCTCGCATTCTTTTCTAGCTTGTACTACTAATTTGTTGAAATGGCACTTATGACGAGACAATTTTAACTTGGTAGAGTGATATTCGTTGCATCTTTCATATGGTGTCTAGCTTTGATTGCTTCTAATTTGTTGAAATGCCTTCTCCCTAGTTTACACATCATAAGCTATGAATATGCAATGGCACCAATGACGAGAGACCTCTAACATGGTAGTGTGATGTTGTTTGCATCTTGCATATGATTTATTTCTTGTATTGCTTCACATTTGTTTAAACGCCATTTATGATAAGACACTGTTAACTTGGCAGAGCGATATTTGTAGCATCTTTCATATGGTGTCTACCTTCCATTGCATTGCTTCTAATTTGGTGAAATGTCTTCTTCTTAGTTTACACATCATAGTTCTGGTTATCTCTTCCGCCCTGTTTTTTATACATATTACATCCTCCTATCATGTGGTTGTCTAACATCAAAGTTCAGTTCATCTGCATCACGCATCAATTTGTTCTGAAGAACTAAATTGTTATTCGTTTTTCTTGTCGGCTTGACTTAACATGGCACAAAGAAAGAGGAAGAAACACAGAATGGCAGGGAATGAGAAGCGGATGAATCCTGCAGACTCTGCTGGTACTGATGGTGCAATAGAAGGTCAAAGTCCAGCGGAAAATTCTAAAAACACGACATCTCATGCTACACGAGCTTCAAAAAAAGCCAAACAGAAACAAATAGCTGCCACCAAACAAGCAGAGACAACCCTAGTTCTTGCAACACCTACCACAGTACTACCAGCTGCATGACTTACTCGTGCGTCAACTGAGCTAGCAGCATGTTCCCAAGCTCCATTGCCACCTGACACTACTTCCCAAGAACTCTTGACACAAGACGAGTTGGAAATATCAGATGAACCTTGTGAGCTTCAACAGCAAGAAGGTAGTTGCTGGAGTCAAGTTACAGTTGCATGCTTCTTTATATGTAGTCTCACAGTTTGATGTACACTAACACTTCCTATGTTCGTTGTTGGACTAGCACCTAGGTGCAAGAGGAAACAAACATCAGGGATAATGCTCTATAGGTTAACTAAATCTAGAGGAGGAAGAATGGAGATCCGTTTTGAGGCAGGTTTAAAAAGGCCACGTGATGCTACAGAGTCAGCCAAGTTAGTATTAGAGGTAGCGGTTGCCGTTAGGTGTCATGTACATATCCTCCCAACATGGATTCAGTACAGGAATGACAAAGACGAAACCCAGTTCAACACCTTCCTCGACCATTTATCTGTAAGTATGGTTATGTATGGAAACTAGTAATATCGTCTTGCTCTGTCCCATACTTTCTAGGTTGCTGATAATGAGACTCCCATAATTTTCAACAGATGAAGTTCAAGTTGGATAGCCAAGATGATGCAACCAGACAAGCTTGCACCCATGTTTTCAAGTCTGCTCTATGACAGTATCGGTATAACTTGAGGAAAACTCACTTTGAAGGCAAGGCTAACAGTGAACTTTCCCAAACATCTCCAGTGGAAAATATATTGGATGAAGACTGGAGGGGCCTTGTTAAACACTGGTCTGATCCAAAGTATCAGGTACATTATATATATGTGATTAGATCACATGTTGAAGTCCTATTTATGCATGTGCCACACAAATCTATCTTCTTGTAGGTGAACTGTTCAAAGAACAAGGCCAACCGTACGAAAGTGAAATTCCAACAGACGACAGGATCTCGTAGCTATATTGCACACTGCGAGGCTCTTGTAATTAGCTGCTGTTTCACTCTTTTCGTTGTACCATATTATCATATGTATATTAACTTGTTCGAAATGCAGAGGAAGGCCCGCAAGGACTAAAAAGTACCTGAACCAAATGCTGTGGAAATCTTCAAGGACTGTCACACCAGCAAGAAGAAGGGCATGACTACACCAGTCAAAGCCGCTGTTGTAAGTCCTTAATCCTCATGCCTTTTAACTACTACTTACTCTGACTTGTGCCTTGAACTGCATGGTTTGCAGCCAATGTCTATTACTCTTTCAATTTTATACACAATTGTCTTAGCATATCATTGCACCTTACAAGGTTTAAAAGAGAGGAGTGATGTTCCTTTGATCTTGACCCGTAATCTAGTTCCGTGCTGGACTTGCCCACACAATGTTACAATTGCTTGTTTGTCTGTTCTCAGTTGTTTTGTGATATGAATGATGTCATACTATGCTTACCGTATTATAAACTTCGTCTCTTTATCCTTAGCCCTCAATACAATATGAAGAAATAGACAATACATTAGCGATGGTACATGGTCATATGTTTGGAACCTGGTTTTATTATGTACTTTGCAATAAAATACAACTAATATTTTACATGGGTTCACCAGAATAAGTTCTGTATATAGACCAAAGCTATTTTGTTTGGTTTTGCCTCCTCCTTAATATCTTCTGTTCTGGTACTACTAATGTAAAACCTCAACTTTTCAGTGAGCTATGGAAAAATGGTGGAACCGCCAGCTTCTGAAGGTGGCGAGGCAACTATAATTGCAATGTCAGCTCTTGCTGCAGTGGGTCAGTACCTGTCCACTAACAGTGCGAAAAGCACGTTCCTGCGTAATACTGGGTTGGTTGTTAAGGCAGTATCGTCCAAATTGCCTCATGATCAAGATATGCAAGCTCAAAGCAATGTTGTATCTATGCTCCAGACACAAGTCCATTCCCTAACAGAGACCCTTTGTGAAACAAGGAGAGACATTGTTCGATGTCGTCAAGATATGCATGGTTTTGAAACCAGATTATCAGACATTTGCTATGTTGTTCAGGCGCCTAGGGGAAATGAAGGTGAGGGTTATGGTGCTCCATCGGACAATACAGCATGAAAATGTAACAGTCAGGTCAAATGAACTGAGCTTCTAAACTTCTGGTGGTGCATTTATCTGCAAGGCTGTTAAGTTTTATGCCAACCTTCCTTTTGTTATATAGTTGTAATTTGTTTCGGTGCGATACAAAATTTATTCTTAACGCGCAGCCACCGGCTGAAGAAAACAACAAGCCATTTTTGTATAGTGTAGGGTGTTCCCTATATTTGCACGGGTGGCGATCTTTGATGCCGAGTGGATGCAATCTGTGCAATCGCCTTAATAGCCTAGCGTTAGTTTTAGCCTTATTTATTTCCTAGTCTTCTTTTTCCCTGGTTTCCTAGTGGCCGCAACAACCATGGGCCATATACGGGCCATAGGATCCATGGGTTGCCTATGGGCCGTAGGATCCATGGCTCTCCGATGGGCCATCGATAAATGGGCCTCTAACAGGGTCGTAGAATCGGTGGGCCTCGGGCCGTCGGATAAATGGGTCCACATGTGCCGTAAACGAGCGTAATTGGTATCGGCCCAGCACAATAACGGGCCGTTAACAGGCTGTAGGATAGCAAAGGCTTAATTCTGTCACAGGCATAACGGGTCGTTAATGGGCCATAATATAGGGTTGGAAACGGCGCAACGGGTTAACATGCCAGAAATGGGCCGACTCTTGCCATGGGCCGAATTTGGCCCATTAGGGCAACAGGCCAGTAACGGGCCGACTCTTGCCATGGGCCGAATTTGGCCCATTAGGGGAACATGCCAGTAATGGGCCAGAAGTAATCGAGGGCCGAAAAGGAGCCCAAGAATGTATGGGCCGTCAATAGGCCGAAAGCTAACACGGGCTAGAAACGGTCCATGTAAATCACGGGCCGTTAACAGGTACAAAGAAAATTACTGTTCATCATGGGCTAGAGTCACTGTGGGCCTGTAAAGGGCCGAAAGATACGAAGGCCTCATATGGGCCGAAAGACGTCATGGGCCATACATGGGCCGAAAGTGAAATGGGCTGGTGTTATATTCGATGGCCCACATGACGTTGTTGGGCCGATTTCCTTTAGGGCCTAACGGGTCGTGAGTTACCGGGCCGTAAAATGGGCTATTGGCGAAGAGATCGTTAACACGCTTTTCATGGGCTAGCCCGTTAACTTTTGACCAAGTCAAACGGGCCGGCTTTGTAAGCTAAATGGGCCAGTGGTGGGCCGTCGCACGCGTCGACATATCATAGGCGCCTATCTGACCCACTGACGAGCTGACACATGTTTCGTCCGGCCAATAAGAATTTTACACGTGGAAATTTCCCATTGGTCGGGACTGTTAACGGGTTATCGGATCCAAAACCCGACCCGATAGCTTAACGGCGTTCCGTTACGGTGGATGCCATGTGTCGGTCACCCTTGATGAAAGCACTTCCGTGACGCGCGATTTATGGTCATGGAAGTGGACACTTCCGTGATGATAATTTTGGTAATGTCATGGAACACTTCTACGACAACATAGGTATGACTATCTTGATTCTGTCATAAAATCATCATGGATGTACATGCATGACAGAAAATGCGACCTACTGTGACAAACACGTATCATCACGGAAGTGTATTTTTTTATAGTGTGGGTTCTCCATTCATCAAGTGAACTAATGTCAAATAACCTCTTCTCACCGGCAAGTTTGAAATCATAATTGAGCTCTTTTAATGGGCCAATATGCCTTATGTTCTAGTTCGAGAGGTAAATGACATGCTTTTCCATAAACCATTTTATACGGGGACATACCCATAAGATTCTTATATGCAGTTCTATAAGCCCATAATGCATCATTAAGTTTCTTGGACCAATTCTTTCTAGATCTATTAACAGTCTTTTGCAAAATTAATTTGAGCTCTCTATTACTCAATTCTACTTGAGCACTAGACTGTGGGTGATATGGAGATGCAATTCTGTGATTAACATCATACTTAGCAAGCATTTTATGAAAAGCACCATGAATAAAATGTGAACCACCATCAGTCATTAAGTATCTAGGGACTCCAAACCTCAGATAAATAACTTCTTTAAGCATCTTAATAGAGGTGTTATGATCATCACTACTAGTTGGAATAGCTTCTACCCACTTAGCAACATAATCAACAGCAACTAAAATATGTGTATACCCATTAGAGGAAGGAAACGGTCCCATATAATCAAAGCCCCAAACATCAAATGGTTCAATAACAAGAGAATAGTTCATAGGCATTTCTTGACGTCTAATAATAGTACCAATTCTTTGACATTCATCACAAGACAAGACAAACTTACGGGCATCTTTGAAGAGAGTAGGCCAATAAAAACCAGATTGCAGTACCTTATGTGCAGTTCTATCTCCAGCATGGTGTCCTCCATATGCCTCGGAGTGACACTTGCGTAGGATCTGTTCTTGTTCATGCTCAGGTACACAATGTCTAATAACACCATCTGCTCCTTCTTTATAAAGGTGTGGGTCATCCCAGAAGTAATGTCTTAAATCATAGAAAAACTTTTCTTTTGCTGGTATGTGAAACTAGGTGGTATAAATTTAGCAACAATGTAGTTAGCATAATCAGCATACCATGGAGCAGTATGATAACCCACAAGTGTAGGGTATCGCAACAGCTTTCGAGGGTAAAGTATTTAACCCAAATTTATTGATTCGACACAAGGGGAGCCAAAGAATATTATTGAGTATTAGCAGTTGAGTTGTCAATTCAACCACACCTGGATAACTTAGTATCTGCAACAAAGTATTTAGTAGCAAAGTAGTATGATAATAAAGGTAACAGTGGCAAAAGTAAAGATAACAGTTTTGTAGTAATTGTAACAGTAGCAACGGAAAAGTAAATAAGCGAAACATAAGATGTGAAAATCTCGTAGGCATTGGATGAGTGATGGATAATTATGTCGGATGTGATTCCTCATGTAATAGCTATAACATAGGGTGACACAAAACTAGCTCCAATTCATCAATGTAATGTAGGCATGTATTCCGAATATAGTCATACATGCTTATGGAAAAGAACTTGCATGACATCTTTTGTCCTACCCTCCCGTGGCAGCGGGGTCCTAGCGGAAACTAAGGGATATTAAGGCCTCCTTTTAATAGAGAACCGGACCAAAGCATTAACACATAGTGAATACATGAACTCCTCAAACTACGGTCATCACCGAAAAGTATCCCGATTATTGTCACTTCGGGGTTGTCAGATCATAACACATAATAAGTGACTATAGGCTTGCAAGATAGGATCAAGAACACACATATATTCATGAAAACATAATAGGTTCAGATCTGAAATCATGGCACTCGGGGCCCTAGTGACAAGCATTAAGCATAGCAAAGTCATAGCAACATCAATCTCAGAACATAGTGGATACTAGGGATCAAACCCTAACAAAACTAACTTGATTACATGGTAAATCTCATCCAACCCATCACCGTCCAGCAAGCCTACGATGGAAATACTCACGCACGGCAGTGAGCATCATGAAATTGGTGATGGAGGATGGTTGATGATGACTGAGGGAGTCCCGGACTAGGGGGTGTCCGGATAGCCGAACTATCATCATCGGCCGGACTCCAAGACTATGAAGATACAAGATTGAAGACTTCGTCCCGTGTCCGGATGGGACTTTCCTTGGCGTGGAAGGCAAGCTTGGCGATACGAATATGTAGATCTCCTACCATTGTAACCGACTTTGTGTAACCCTAGCCCTCTTCGGTGTCTATATAAACCGGATGGCTTTAGTCTGTAGGACGAACAACAATCATACCATAGGCTAGCTTCTAGGGTTTAGCCTCCTTGATCTCGTGGTAGATCTACTCTTGTAACACACATCATCAATATTAATCAAGCAGGACGTAGGGTTTTACCTCCATCAAGAGGGCCCGAACCTGGGTAAAACATCGTGTCCCTCGTCTCCTGTTACCATCCGCCTAGACGCACAGTTCGGGACCCCCTACCCGAGATCCGCCAGTCTTGACACCGACAATGACGACGGCAACAAATCCCCCTCTCCGGAGCCTCGAACGGACTCCAGATCAGCCCTCCCGAGAGAGATTAGGGCTTGGCAGCGGCTCCGTATCATAAAATGCGATGAAACTTTCTCTTTGATTTTTTCTCCGCAAAACAAAATATATGGAGTTGGAGTTCAGGTCGGCGGAGCCTCAGGGGTCCCACGAGACAGGGGGGCGCCCTCCACCCTCGTGGATAGGGTGTGGGCCCCCTGGTCTTGATTGTTTTGCTGGTATTTTTTATATTTTCCAAAACTTGCCTCCGTGGATTTTCAGGTCATTCCGAGAACTTTTGTTTTCTACACATAAAACAACATCATGGCAGTTCTGCTGAAAACAGTGTCAGTCCGGGTTAGTTTCATTCAAATCATGCAAGTTAGAGTCCAAAACAAGGGCAAAAGTGTTTGGAAAAGTAGATACGTTGGAGACGTATCAACTCCCCCAAGCTTAAACCTTTGCTTGTCCTCAAGCAATTCAGTTGATAAACTGAAAGTGATAAAGAAAAACTTCTACAAACTCTGTTTGCTCTTGTTGATGTAAACATGCAAAGCCAGCATTCAGGTTTCAGCAAATATTATGAACTAACCATACTCACAATAACATCTCGGTCTCACAATTACTCATATCAATGACATAATCAGCTAGCGAGCCATAATAATAAAACTCGGATGACAACACTTTCTCAAAACAATCATAACATGATATAACAAAATGGTATCTCACTAGCCCTTTCGGAGACTGCAAAACATAAATGCAGAGCACCTTTAAAGATCAAGGACTGACTAGACATTGTAATTCGTGGTAAAAGAGATCCAGTCAAGTCATACCCAATATAAACCAATAGTAATGAATGCAAATGACAGTGTGCTCTCCAGCAGGTGTTTTTTAATAAGAGGGATGATGACTCAACATAAAAGTGAATAGACAGGCCCTTCACAGAGGGAAGCAGGGATTTGTAGAGGTGCCAGAGCTCGATTTTAAAATAGAGATTGAATAACATTTCGAGCGACTTACTTTCACTGTCAACGCAACAACTAAGAGATGGTTGTATCTTCCATACTACATGCATTATAGGCAGTTCCCAAATAGAATGGTAAAAGTTTATTCCCCCCCCCCCCACCACCAACAAGCATCAATCCATGGCTTGCTCGAAACAATGAGTGCCTCCAACTAACAATAACCCTGGGGGAGTTTTGTTTAATTATATTGATTTGCTTTGATCTTTTTGGATCATGGGACTGGGCATCCCGGTTACCAGCCCTTTCTCGTGAATGAGGAGCAGAGTCCACTCCTCTTGAGAATAACCCACCTAGCATGGAAGATATAGGCAGCCCTAGTCGAAACATGAGATGCTCGAGCATACAAAACAAAATTTCATTTGAAGGTTTGGAGTTTGGCACATACAAATTTACTTGGAACAACAGGTAAATATCACATATAGGAAGGTATGGTGGACTCATTGGAATAACTTTGGGGTTTAAGGAGTTTGGATGCACAAGCAGTATTCCCGCTTAGTACAGGTGAAGGCTAGTAGAAGACTGGGAAGCGACCAACTGAGAGAGTGACAACAGTCATAAACATGCATTAAAATTAATTCACACCGAGTACAAGCATGAGTAGGATATAATCTACCATGAACATAAATATCATGAAGGCTATGTTGATTTGTTTCAACTACATGCGTGAACATGTGCCAAGTCGAGTCACTCAATTCATTCAAAGGAGGATACCATCCCATCATACCACATCATAATCATTTTAATAGCATGTTGGCACGCAAGGTAAAACCATTATAACTCATAGCTAATCAAGCATGGCACAAGCAACTATAATCTCTAAATGTCATTGCAAATATGTTTACTTCATAATAAGCTGAATCAGGAACGATGAACTCATCATATTTACAAAAACAAGAGAGGTCGAGTTCACACCAGCTTTTCTCATCTCAACCAGTCCATCATATATCGTCATTATTGCCTTTCACTAGCATGACCGAACAATGTGTATAATAATAATAGTGCACGTGCATTGGACTAAGCTGGAATCTGCAAGCATTCAACTCAAGAGAGAAGACAAGGTAATATGGGCTCTAAGTTGAATAAACAATCGTGCATATGAGAGCCACTAAACAATTTTAATATGGTCTTCTACTCTCGACCCCCAAAGGAAAGAAAAGAAAAGAAAACTATTTACATGGGAAAGCTCCCAACAAGTAAGAAGAAGAACGAGAAATCTTTTTGGGTTTTCATTTTAATTTCTACTACAAGCATGGAAATTAAACTAACTATTTTTTTTTGGTTTTCTTAAGGTTTATCAAACACACAAGAAGAAAGCTAGAAAAAGAAAATTAAACTAGCATGGATAATACTATGAAAGAGTATGAGCACCGACGACTAGAATAGTGTGTGAACATGAATGTAAAGTCGGTGAGAAATACGTACTCCCCCAAGCTTAGGCTTTTGGCCTAAGTTGGTCTATTGCCACGGACCGCGGCTACTCTCCCCGGTGTACTGAGGGGTATAATCAGGATACCACTGGCTGGCTGTCTCTTCCGGATCCCACTGGTAAGATGATGCTCGATAAGGGTCCAGTGCAGGTTTCGGCTCAGGCTCAGGTTCTGGAGTGAATGGTTGGCCTCGATGAGCATACACTACTTCCGGCGTGACAAGAAAATTATCTGCAATCAAATCAAACAACAGAGGCGCGGGCAAAATAATAGTCTCATTGTGTTTCTTATTAAATCTCACGTTATACAAGAGCATATTATCTTCGTTGTCAACAATGAACTCATGTGCTACCATACTCTTGTAATCTAAAATGTAAGGAGGCAATTTTGTCTCCTCTTTCTCATGGTGCCTAATAGGTATCTCAAAATGTCTAGCAAGACGTGCATCATAGATACCTCCAAAGATGGGGCCTTTTGTACGATTCAGGCTTAGCCGTTTAGCAATAATGACACCCATACTAAAACTATTATCTCCAAACAAGGCATGGTGAAGAATGATAATATAAGGAACATTGAAGTTTCCACTATTTCCACGACCAATCAAGCATCTACTAGCAAATATGGCAAAGTAGCGTAAAACAGGAAAGTGTATGCTAGAGATTCTCGCATCTGAACCCTTCTTTGGATCCCCTACAGTGATAGTGTTAACAAAGCCATCCACATCTTTACGATGTGGTTCCTCTAATTTTCCCTCAAAGGGTATCCTACATACCGTGCAAAAATCATGTAAAGACATTTCCCTGAATTCATCATATAAATGAAATGATACTGAAGGCGGTGACTTCTCAGGATAATAATAAAATTTTTGCACAAAAGTATTGGTTAGTAAGAGATACTGATCGATCCGGTCGTGGAGGAAATCGGTGAGGCCTGCATTCTCGATCAAAGAATAAAAGTCTTCATAAATTCCAGCTTCTCGCAAGAAATTATCGCATGGCCATTCACACGACCGTACTTCCACTATGTGAGGAAGATTATACTTGGCCTTTTCCTTCTCTTTAGCTTGTTTTTCCTGGGAGCCTTGGCTATAAGAGCCCCTCAAAAATCTCCTTAACATTTTCTAAAAATTTCTGAAATTTTAGTAACTTCAAAATAAAAGTGAATAAAACTAAACAAGATTGGTAGCAACTACTCCTACAAATGCCTAGAGCCTATATCATGCATTAGAATTACTTGGGACCTCATAAATTTGACATGCAAGCTCAAGAACAGGGTCACCTATGTAGTAAAAATTTGCAATGAATAAAGCACTAGGGCAAAAACTAATTGGACCAATGGAGGAGTCACATACCAAGCAACAATCTCCCAAAGCAGTTTTGTGAATGGAGCTTTGAGCAAGGAGATCGAAAATCGCAGCAAAATGAGCTCGAACTCGTGCTTGAGCTGGATGGGGATTTTTTTGGGAATAAGGAGTGTGTGGGTGCTGGCATAAGTGGAGGGGGGCACCAGGGGCCCACGAGACAAGGGGCGCGCCCACGGGGTGTGGGCACGCCCTCCACCCTCATGGCCAGGTGCTTGCCCCTCCTGTAGTGTTTTCAGTACCAAAAATCCTCAAATATTCCACAAAAAATCATACTAAATTTGCAGGGCATTTGGAGCACTTTTATTTTTGGGATATTTTTTTATTGCATGGATAATTCAGAGAACAGATGGATAATACTATTTTTTCTTTATTTATTCTAAATAACAGAAAGTTAAAAGAGGGTACAGAAGGTTGTGCCTTCTAGTTTCATCCATCTCATGATCATCAAAATGAATCCCCTAACAAGGCTGATCAAGTCTTGTTAACAAACTCATTCTGAATAACACGGAACCGGAGAAATTTCAAATAACACTAAGTTACCTCAACGGGGATATGAACATCCCCAACAATAAGAATATCATACTTTTTCTTGACAGTGGGGAGAGGAAATTCAAAACCTCCAATAATGATAGTTGGCACTTTTCCAATAGAATTGAAGCTATGAACTTGAGATTGTTTCCTCGGAAAGTGTACCATATGCTCATTACCATTAACATGAAAAGTGACATTGCCTTTGTTGCAATCAATAACAGCCCCTGCAGTATTCAAAAAGGGTCTACCAAGGATAATCGACATACTATCGTCCTCGGGAATATCAAGAATAACAAAGTTCGTTAAGATAGTGACATTTGCAACCACAACAGGCACATCCTCACAAATACCGACAGGTATGGCAGTTGATTTATCAGCCATTTGCAAAGATATTTCAGTAGGTGTCAACTTGCTCAATTCAAGTCTACGATATAAATGGAGAGACATAACACTAACACCGGCTCCAAGATCACATAAAGCAGTTCTAACATAATTTATTTTAATGGAGCATGGTATAGTTGGTATCCCCCGGATCTCCAAGTTTCTTTGGTATTCCACCCTTAAAAGTGTAATTAGCAAGCATGGTGGAAATTTCAGCTTCCGGTATCTTTCTTTTGTTTGTAATGATATCCTTCATATACTTAGCATAAGGATTTACTTTAAGCATATCAGTTAAGCGCATACGTAAGAAGATAGGTCTAATCATTTCAGCAAAGCGCTCAAAATCCTCATCATCCTTTGTCTTGGATGGTTTAGGAGGAAAGGGCATGGGTTTATGAACCCATGGTTCTCTTTCTCTACAGTGCTTCCTAGCACCAAAATCTCTCTTATCATAACGTTGATTCTTTGATTGTGGGTTATCAAGATCAACAACAGGTTCAACTTCTACTTCATTATTTTTGCTAGGTTGAGCATCAACATGAACATTATCATTAACATTATCACTAGGTTCATGTTCATTACCTGATTGTGTTTCAGCATCAGAAATAGAAATATCATCAGGATTCTCAGGTGTGTCTACAACGGGTTCACTAGAAGCATGCAAAGTCCTATCGTTTTTCTTTTTCTTCTTTTTAGAAGAACTAGGTGCCTCTAAATTATTTCTCTGAGAATCTTGCTCAATTCTCTTAGGGTGGCCTTCAGGATACAAAGGTTCGTGAGTCATTCTACCAGTTCTAGTAGCCACTCTAATAGCAAAGTCAGGCGTATTATTTAATTCATCAAGCAAATCATTTTGAGCTTTAAGTACTTGCTCACCTTGAGTAGCAACCATAGAAGAATATTTGCTAATGAGTTTAAGTTCACCTTTAACTCTAGCCATATAATCACTCAAGCATCCTATCTCGAAAGCATTGTTCTTTAATTCTCTACCAACATAAGCATTAAAACTTTCTTGTCTAGCCATAAAGTCATTAAATTCATCTAAGCATGGGCTATGAAATTTAGTAGAGGGGATTTCAACTTTATCATATCTATAGAGAGAATTTACCTTTACTACCTGTGTCGGGTTATCAAGACAATGTGGTTCTTCGACAGGTGGTATATTAAGACCATGTATTTCCTTAATAGGTGGTAAATTTTTCACATCTTCAGCTTTTATACCTTTTTCTTTCATTGATTTCTTTGCCTCTTGCATATCTTCAGGACTGAGAAATAGAACACCTCTCTTATTAGGAGTTGGTTTAGGAATAGGGTCAGGAGTTGGCTCAATTGGTTCAGGAATTGCCTCGGGAATTGGCTTAGGGAGAGTCCAATTATTTTCATTAGTCAACATATTATTCGATAGTAATTCAACTTCGTCGACTGTTCTTTCCGTGAAAACACAACCAGCACAACTATCCAAGTAGCCCTTGGAAGCATCGGTTAGTCCATTATAAAACATATCAAGTATTTCATTTTTCTTAAGAGGATGATCAGGCAAAGCATTAAGTAATCGGAGAAGCCTCCCCCAAGCTTGTGGGAGACTCTCTTCTCTGATTTGCACAAAATTATATATTTCCCGCAAGGCAGCTTGTTTCTTATGAGCAGGGAAATATTTAGCAGAGAAGTAATAAATCATATCCTGGGGACTACACACACAACCAGGATCGAGAGAATTAAACCAAGTCTTAGCATCACCCTTTAATGAGAACGGAAATATCTTAAGGATATAACAATAGCGAGACTTCTCATCATTAGTAAACAGGGTGGCTATATCATTCAACTTGGTAAGATGTGCCACAACAGTTTCAGATTCAAGGCCATAAAAAGGATCAGATTCAACTAAAGTAATGATTTCAGGATCAACAGAGAATTCATAATCCTTATCAGTAACACAGATAGGTGAAGTAGCAAAAGCAGGGCCAGGTTTCATTCTAGAATTAAGAGATTGCTCCTTCCATTTAGCTAATAACTTTTTAAGATCATATCTATCTTTACAAGCAAAGATATCTCTAGCAGCTTCCTCTTCCATAACATAACCCTTAGGAACAACAGGTAATTCATAATAAGGGGGAGAACTTTCATCATCACTATCATCAATAATAACATCTTCAGTAATTTCATTCTCTCTAACCCTAGCAAGTTGTTCATCAAGAAATTCACCTGATGGCAAAGTGGTATCACGCACATAAGTAGTTTCATCATAAGTATTATGCATAGCAGAAGTGGCATCATCAATAACATGCGACATATCAGAATTCATAGCAGTAGCAAGTTTAGGTGTCGCAAGCTTACTAATAACAGAAGGAGAACCTAGTGCAGAGCTAGATGGCAGTTCCTTACCTCCCCTTGTAGTTGAGGGAAAAATCTTGGTTCTTTCGTCTTTCAAGTTCCTCATAGTGATCAACAGATATAAATCCCAAGTGACTCAAAGAATAGAGCTATGCTCCCCGGTAACGGTGCCAAAAATTAGTCTTGATAACCCACAAGTGTATGTCATGGAACACTTCTACGACAGCATAGGTATGACTATCTTGATTCTGTCATAAAATCGTCATGGATGTACATGCATGACAGAAAACGCGACCTCTTGTGACAAACACGTATCATCACGGAAGTGTATTTTTTTGTAGTGTGGGTTCTCCATTCATCAAGTGAACTAATGTCAAATAACCTCTTGTCACCGGCAAGTTTGAAATCATAATTGAGCTCTTTAATGGACCAATATGCCTTATGTTCTAGTTCGAGAGGTAAATGACATGCTTTTCCATAAACCATTTTATACGGAGACATACCCGTAGGATTCTTATATGCAGTTCTATAAGCCCATAATGCATCATCAAGTTTCTTGGACCAATTCTTTCTAGATCTATTAACAGTCTTTTGCAAAATTAATTTGACCTCTCTATTACTCAATTCTACTTGAACACTAGACTGTGGGTGATATGGAGATGCAATTCTATGATTAACATCATACTTAGCAAGCATTTTACGAAAAGCGCCATGAATAAAATGTGAACCACCATCAGTCATTAAGTATCCAGGGACTCCAAACCTTGGAAAATAACTTCTTTAAGCATCTTAATAGAGGTGTTATGATCAGCACTACTAATTGGAATAGCTTCTACCCACTTAGCAACGTAATCAACAACAACTAAAATATGTGTATACCCATTAGAGGAAGGAAACGGTCCCATATAATCAAAGCCCCAAACATCAAATGGTTCAATAACAAGAGAATAGTTCATAGGCATTTCTTGACGTCTACTAATAGTACCAATTCTTTGACATTCATCACAAGACAAGACAAACATATGGGCATCTTTGAAGAGAGTAGGCCAATAAAAACCAGATTGCAGTACCTTATGTGCAGTTCTATCTCTAGCGTGGTGTCCTCCATATGCCTCGGAGTGACACTTGCGTAGGATCTATTCTTGTTCATGCTCAGGTACACAATGTCTAATAACACCATCTACTCCTTCTTTATAAAGGTGTGGGTCATCCCAAAAGTAATGTTTTAAACCATAGAAAAACTTTTCTTTTGCTGGTATGTGAAACTAGGTGGTATAAATTTAGCAACAATGTAGTTAGCATAATCAGCATACCATGGAGCAGTATGATAACCCACAAGTGTAGGGGATCGCAACAGCTTTCGAGGGTAAAGTATTCAACCCAAATTTATTGATTCGACACAAGGGGAGCCAAAGAATATTATTGAGTATTAGCAGTTGAGTTGTCAATTCAACCACACCTGGATAACTTAGTATCTGCAACAAAGTATTTAGTAGCAAAGTAGTATGATAATAAAGGTAACAGTGGCAAAAGTAAAGATAACAGTTTTGTAGTAATTGTAATAGTAGCAACGGAAAAGTAAATAAGCGAAAGACAAGATGTGAAAAGCTCGTAGGCATTGGATCAGTGATGGATAATTATGTCGGATGCGATTGCTCATGTAATAGCTATAACATAGGGTGACACAGAACTAGCTCCAATTCATCAATGTAATGTAGGCATGTATTCCGAATATAGTCATACGTGCTTATGGAAAAGAACTTGCATGACATCTTTTGTCCTACCCTCCCGTGGCAGCGGGGTCCTAGCGGAAACTAGGGGATATTAAGGCCTCCTTTTAATATAGAACCGGACCAAAGCATTAACACATAGTGAATACATGAACTCCTCAAACTACGGTCATCACCGAGAAGTATCCCGATTATTGTCACTTCGGGGTTGTCGGATCATAACACATAATAGGTGACTATAGACTTGCAAGATAGGATCAAGAGCACACATATATTCATGATAACATAATTGGTTCAGATCTGAAATCATGGCACTTGGGCCCTAGTGACAAGCATTAAGCATAGCAAAGTCATAGCAACATCAATATCAGAACATAGTGGATACTAGGGATCAAACCCTAACAAAACTAACTTGATTACATGGTAAATCTCGTCAAACCCATCACCGTCCAGCAAGCCTATGATGGAATTACTCACGCACAGCGGTGAGCATCATGAAATTGGTGATGGAGGATGGTTGATGATGAGGACGGCGACGAACCCCCCTCTCCGGAGCCCCGAACGGACTCGAGATCAACCCTCCCGAGAGAGATTAGGGCTTGGCGGCGGCTCCGTATCATAAAACGCGATAAAACTTTCTCTCTGATTTTTTCTCCGTGAAACGGAATATATGGAGTTGGAGTTGAGGTCGGTGGAGCCTCAGGGGGCCCATGAGACAGGGGGCGCGCCCAGGGGGGTGAGCGCGCCCCCACCCTCGTGGACAGGGTGTGGCCCCCCTGGTCTTGAGTCTTTCGCTAGTATTTTTTATATTTTCCAAAACTTGCCTCCGTGTATTTTCAGGTCATTCCGAGAACTTTTGTTTTCTACACATAAAACAACATCATGGCAGTTCTGCTGAAAACAACGTCAGTCCGGGTTAGTTTCTTTCAAATCATGCAAGTTAGAGTCCAAAACAAGGGCAAAAGTGTTTGGAAAAGTAGATACGTTGGAGACGTATCACAGTACGAGAAGCATTTATGACAGCTAATTGTTCATCAGGGACGCTATCATCAATAGGTAGTGGGTCATCAAAAACATTATCTAACCTAGACAGGTTGTCTGCAACGGGGTTCTCAGCTCCCTTTCTATCAATAATATGCAAATCAAATTCTTGTAGCAAGAGAACCCATCTAATAAGTCTAGGTTTAGCATCTTTCTTTTCCATAAGATATTTAATAGTAACATGATTAGTGTGAATAGTTACTTTAGAATCAACAATATAAGGTCTAAGCTTATCATAAGCAAATACAACTGCTAAGAATTCTTTTTCAGTAGTAGCATAATTTCTCTGGGCAGTGTCTAGAGTTTTACTAGCATATTGGATAACATTTAGTTTCTTATTAACTCTTTGTCCTTGGACAACACCTACAGCATATTCAGTAGCATCACACATAATTTCAAAGGGTAAATTCCAATCAGGTGGTTGAACAATAGGTGCAGAAATCAAGGCTTTCTTAAGTATTTCAAATGCTTCTACACAATCATCATCGAAGACAAAAGGAATATCTTTTTGTAATAGATTAGTGAGAGGACTGGAAATTTTTGAGAAGTCCTTAAGAACCTCCTATAAAAACCGGCATGACCAAGGAAACTTCTTATACCTTTAATGTCTTTGGGACACGACATCTTTTTAATTGCATCAACTTTAGCTTTATCAACTTCAATACTTCTTTCAGAAATTTTATGCCCCAAGACAATGCCTTCATTAACCATAAAGTGGCACATCTCCCAATTCAAGACGAGACTAGTATCTCCGCATCTCTGCAAAACTCACTCAAGGTTGCTCAAACAATCATCAAAAGAGGAACCATAAACGGAGAAATCATCCATGAATACCTCACAAATCTTTTCACAAAAGTCAGAGAATATAGCCATCATGCATCTTTGAAAGGTAGCAGGTGCGCTACATAAACCAAAAGGCATACGTCTATAAGCAAAAGTACCGAAAGGGCAAGTAAAAGTGGTCTTTTCTTGATCCTCTGCTGACACAGGTATTTGAGAGAACCCAGAGTAACCATCTAGAAAGCAAAAATGTGTATGTTTGGATAGTTTTTCTAGCATTTGATCAATACAAGGTAAAGGGTAACGATCCCTTTTAGTAGCTTTATTTAATTTGCGGAAATCAATTACCATCCTATAACCTGTAATAATTCTTTGCAGGATCAATTCATCTTTATCATTAGGAACGACAGTAATACCTCCCTTCTTAGGGACACAATGGACAGGACTTACCCACTGACTATCAGCAACATGATAAATTATACCTGCCTCAAGGAGCTTTAGTATTTCCTTTCTTACCACTTCTTTCATCTTAGGATTTAACCGTCGTTGGTGATAAATAACTAGTTTGGCATCTTCCTAATTTTATTTTGTGTTGGCATAAAGTGAGACTAATGCCCTTAAGATCATCAAGAGTATATCTAATAGCAGCACGGTGCTTCTTCAGAGTTTTCAATAATCTTTCCTCTTCCTGCTCTGAAAGGTTAGTACTAATAATAACAGGATATACTTTCTTTTCATCAAGATAAGCATATTTAAGAGTATCAGGTAATGGTTTAAGCTCAAACACGGGATCACCCTTGGGTGGTGGAGGATCCCCTAAGATATCGATGGGCAAGTTGTGTTTCAAAATAGGTCCCTGTTTAAAGAATACTTCATCTATTTCCCTTCTTTCATTCATAAACATATCATTTTCATGGTCTAGCAAATATTGTTCTAAAGGATCAGTAGGAGGCACGACAATAGAATCAAGACCAATAATTTCATCCTTACTAGGCAATTCTTTATCATGGGGTTGTCTACGAGATTTAGCAAAATTAAACTCATGAGACATATCCCCCAAACCAATAGTAACAACATCCTTTTCGCAATCAATCTTAGCATTAACAATGTTCAAGAAGGGTCTACCAAATATAATGGGATAAAATTCATCTTGTGGGGAACCAAGAACAAGAAAATCAGCAAGATATTTAACTTTCCCACACAAGACTTCAACATCTCTAACAATCCCAATTGGCGAAATAGTATCTCTATTGGCAAGCTTAATTGTAACATCAATTTCTTCTATCTCAGCAGGTGCAATATCATGCATAATTTATTTGTAAAAGGAATGGGATATGGCACTTCCACTAGCACCCATATCACATAAGCCATGATAACAATGGTCTCCTATTTTAACAGAAATAACATGCATGCCTACAACATGTCTATGTTTCTTAGCATCGGATCTAGCAATTCTATCAGCTGCATCACAGAAATAAATAACATGCCCATCAATATTATCAGCCAAGAGATTTTTAACCATAGCAATACTAGTTCAACTTTAATTTGCTCAGGTGGTGTATATGTTCTAGTATTACTCTTACAAACCATAGTTGAAGCTTTAGCATGATCCTTTATCCTAACAGGAAAAGGTGGTTTCTCAATATAAGTGGAAGGAACAATATGATCATTATAAGTAATAGTCTTTTCTACAACTGTAATAGGTGCAACTACTTTTACTTCAGTGGGAGGATTATATTTAAACCACTTCTCCTTAGGGAGGTCAACATGAGTAGCAAATGATTCATAGAAAGAAGCTACTATCTCAGAGTCAAGTCCATATTTAGTGCTAAATCCACGAAAAGCATCGGTATCCATAAAAGATTTAACACAATCAAACTTAGGTGTTATACCTGACTCCTTACCTTCGTCGGAATCCCAATCTTCAGAGTTGCGTTTAATTCTTTCCAATAAATCCCATTTGAATTCAATAGTTTTCATCATAAAAGAACCAGCATAAGAAGTATCGAGCATGGATCGATTGTTGAGAGAAAGCCGAGCATAAAACTTTTTAATAATCATTTCTCTTGAGAGCTCATGATTGGGGCATGAATATAACATTGACTTAAGCCTCCCCCAAGCTTGAGCGATGCTTTCTCCTTCGCGAGGTCAAAAATTATATATATAATTACAATCACGATGAACAAGATGCATAGGATAAAACTTCTGGTGAAATTCCAATTTCAATCGTTTGTAGTCCCATGATCCCATATCATCACATAGCCTATACCATGTCAATGCATCTCCCTTCAAAGATAAAGGGAAGACCTTCTTTTTGATAACATCATCAAGAATACCTGCAAGCTTAAATAATCCACAAACTTCATCCACATAGATTAGGTGTAAATCGGGATGCAATGTTCCATCTCCTGCAAAGGGATTAGCTAGCAGTTTCTCTACCATACCCGAAGGAATTTCAAAGTAAAAAATTTCAGTAGGTTCAGTAGGTTGAGGAGCAAATCTTTTCTCTACTGGTCGGGGTGAAGATACGCGAACAAGCCCCTCAAAGGATTATATTCCATAGTAACAAGTGACAGTAAATTTCAGCACACTATATAAATGTTTCCTTACCAAGTTCCACTTACCAAAGGCGCTTCACTCCCCGGCAACGGTGCCAGAAAAGAGTATTGATGACCCACAGGTGTAGGGAATATATCGCAGTCCTTTCGATAAGTAAGAGTGTCGAACCCAACGAGGAGCAGAAGGAAATGACAAGCGGTTTTCGGTAAGGTATTCTCTACAGGCACTGAAATTATCGGTAACAGATAGTTTTGTGATAAGGTAATTTGTAACGGGTAACAAGCAATGAAAGTAAATAAGGTGCGGCAAGGTGTCCCAATCCTTTTTGTAGAAAAGGACAAGCCTGGACAAGTTCGTATATAGAGAAAAGCGCTCCCGAGGACACATGGGAATTATCCTCAAGCTAGTTTTCATCACGCTCATATGATTCACGTTCGTTACTTTGATAATTTGATATGTGGGTGGACCAGTGCTTGGGTACTGCCCTTTCTTGGACAAGCATCCCACTTATGATTAACCCCTATTGCAAGCATCCGCAACTACAAAAGAAGTATTAAGGTAAACCTAACCAGAGCATGAAACATATGGATCCAAATCAGTCCCTTACGAAGCAACTCATAAACTAGGGTTTAAGCTTCTGTCACTCTAGCAACCCATCATCTACTTATTACTTCCCAATGCCTTCCTCTAGGCCCAAATAATGGTGAAGTGTCATGTAGTCGACGTTCACATAACACCACAAGAGGAGATACAACATACATCTCATCAAAATATCAAACAAATACCAAATTCACATGACTACTAATAGCAAGACTTCACCCATGTCCTCAGGAACAAACGTAACTACTCACAAAGCATATTCTTGTTCATGATCAGAGGGGTATTAATATGCATTAAGGATCTGAACAAATGATCTTCCACCGAATAAACCAACTAGCAACAATTATAAGGAGTAATCAACACTACTAGCAACCCACAGGTACCAATCTAAGGTTTTGGTACAAAGATTGGATACAAGAGATGAACTAGGGTTTGAGAGGAGATGGTGCTGGTGAAGATGTTGATGGAGATTGACCCCATCCCGATGAGAGGATCGTTGGTGATGACGATGGTGGTGATTTCCCCCTCCCGGAGGGAAGTTTCCCCGGCAGAATAGCTCTGCCAGAGCCCAAGATTGGTTCCGCCAAGGTTCTGCCTCGTGGCGGCGGAGTTTCGTCCCAAAAGCTAGCTTCTGATTTTTTCCAGGGTAAAAGACTTAATATAGCGGAAGATGGGCACCGGAGGGCTGCCAGGGGGCCCACGAGGCAGGGGGCGTGCCCAGGGGGGTAGGGCACGCCCCCACCCTCGTGGCCAGGGTGTGGGCCCCCTCTGGTACTTCTTCCGCTCAATATTTATTATTAATTCCAAAAATGACTTTCGTGGAGTTTCAGGACTTTTGGAGCTATGCAGAATAGGTCTCCAATATTTGCTCCTTTTCCATCCTAGAATCCCAGCTGCTGGCATTCTCCCTCTTCATGTAAACCTTGTAAAATAAGAGAGAATAGCCATAAGTATTGTGACATAACGTGTAATAATAGTCCATAATGCAATAAATATCGATATAAAAGCATGATGCAAAATGGACGTATCAATCCGCTAACGAAAGGCTTACCACCCAGTGTGTTCAAGGAACACTTAGCCGACATGGGTTTAAGGGAAAACCTTATGATTCCTGGATAGGCCCAAAAGGAACAGAATTTGTTTCTGAACAAAACGTATGTTGTAGCTGAATGATTCTATCAGCAATTGAGTTGTGATGATGAAACATGCTCTCTGCACCAATATGTGATGAAACAAATAAACTAGAAAGTATAAGGTTAAAAGTGTTGAGATCAAGGGGGAGAATGTTAGGTTGATCTCCTCTATGCAGGCCCAACAGCCTGCCAGGCCCTTGGTCAATGCACCCTGATCGGGGGCGCCCAACCCATTATGGTTGGTGGGCCCCTGTGATCCGTGCTATATTAACAGAGGTGGGGGCCAGAGCACGACTAACGAAGTTGATCGCCGCCACAAACCCCACCTACATGCCCTACCGATCTAGGGTTAGTGCGGTGCTCACGGGAAGCACCACCTTCTCGCCATCTCTCTGTCCACATCGCTGCCGTCACCACATCACCATGGCTGGCGCTGGATCGAGCTCGTCGGCACCAGGAGAAGGTAGGTTTACCGGATGATCTAGCCTACTCCGATCCCAAGGATCTAACAAAAGGCTATTTGGTATTGGTCTTATTCTGGCTTCAAATATCGGGTGCTTCAATATAATCATTGAATCAGATAGTTTAAATGCATTGGAGGCAGTTTCAGACCTTGATGCTTACATGGGTCCCAATGTGCCAATCATCACTTAGACTAGTCTATTGGCGATGGACTTTTCAAAGGTTATCTTTGTTCATTGCAGAAGGGAAACCAATCGTGTTGCTGATTGTTTAGCAAAGCACTGCTTTAGTCTTGGTTTATCTCAATTTTGGGACTCCAACCCCCTTGACTTTATTCTTCCACATATTGTAAATGACATGGCTATTATATGAGGAATAAAGTTATTTATTTAAAAAAAACAAAATCAGGAGAGCCTACTTCTAGGACGCGTTTGATTGTCTATGAGGCCTGTGCGATGTAAAAATCTGTCATTTGGTAGATTAGGTTGTTGGGGAACGTAGTAATTTCAAAAAAATTCCTACGTACACGCAAGATCATGGTGATGGCATAGCAACGAGAGAGGAGAGTGTTGTCCACGTACTCTCGTAGACCGTAAGCGGAAGCGTTATGACAACGCGGTTGATGTAGTCGTACGTCTTCACGATCCGACCGATCCAAGTACCGAACGTACGGCACCTTCGAGTTCAGCACACGTTCAGCTTGATGACGATCCCCGGGCTCCGATCCAGCAAAGCTTCGGGGATGAGTTCCGTCAGTGCGTGGTGACGATGATGATGCTCTACCGGCGCAGGGCTTCGCCTAAACTCCGCGACGATATGACCGAGGTGGAATATGGTGGAGGGGGGCACCGCACACGGCTAAGGAACGATCCGTAGATCAACTTGTGTTGTTCTGGGGTGCCCTCCTGCCCCCGTATATAAAGAAACAAGGGGGGAGGTGGCCGGCCCTAGGAGGGGGCGCGCCAAGTGTGGAGTCCTATTAGGACTCCCTAGTCCTAGTAGGATTCCACCTCCCTTGTTGGAGTAGGAGAAGGGGAAAGAGGGGGAGAGGAAGAAGGAAAGGGGGGCTGCACCCCTTGTCCAATTCGGACCAGAGGGGGGGGCGCAGGCCTCCTTCCTTTTGGCCTCTCTCCTCTATTCCCGTATGGCCCAATAAGGCCCATATACTCCCCGGCGAATTCCCGTAACTCTCCGGTACTCCGAAAAATAACCGAATCACTCGGAACCTTTCCGAACTCCGAATATAGTCGTCCAATATATCAATCTTTACGTCTCGACCATTTAGAGACTCCTCGTCATGTCCCCGATCTCATACGGGACTCCGAACTCCTTCGGTACATCAAAACTCATAAACTCATAATATAACTGTCATCGAAACCTTAAGCGTGCGGACCCTACGTGTTCGAGAACTACGTAGACATGACCTAGAACTATTCTTGGTCAATAACCAATAGCGGAGCCTGGATGCCCATATTGGCTCCTACATATTCTATGAAGATCTTTATCGGTCAAACCGCATAACAACATACGTTGTTCTCTTTGTCATCAGTATGTTACTTGCCCGAGATTCGATCGTCGGTATCCAATACCTAGTTCAATCTTGTTACCGGCAAGTCTCTTTACTCGTTATGTAATGCATCATTCTGTAACTATCTCATTAGCTACATTGCTTGCAAGGCTTATAGTGATGTGCATTACCGAGAGGGCCCAGAGATACCTCTCCGACAATCGGAGTGACAAAACCTAATCTCGAAATACGCCAACCCAACATGTACCTTTGGAGACACCTGTAGTACTCCTTTATAATCACCCAATTACGTTGTGACGTTTGGTAGCACCCAAAGTGTTCCTCCGATAAACGGGAGTTGCATATTCTCATAGTTACAGGAACATGTATAAGTCATGAAGAAAGCAATAGCAACATACTAAACGATCAAGTGCTAGGCTAACGGAATGGGTCATGTCAATCACATCATTCTCCTAATGATGTAATCCCATTAATCAAATGACAACACATGTCTATGGTTAGGAAACATAACCATCTTTGATTAATGAGCTAGTCAAGTAGAGGCATACTAGTGACTATATGTTTTGTCTATGTATTCACACATGTATCATGTTTCCGGTTAATACAATTCTAGCATGAATAATAAACATTTATCATGAAATAAGGAAATAAATAATAACTTTATTATTGCCTCTAGGGCATATTTCCTTCAGTCTCCCACTTGCACTAGAGTCAATAATCTAGTTCACATCGCTATGTTATTTAACACCAATATTCACATCTGCATGTGATTAATACCCATAGTTCACATCATCATGTGATCAACACCCAAAGGGTTTACTATAGTCAATAATCTAGTTCACATCGCTATGTGATTAACACCCAAAAGAGTACTAAGGTATGATCATGTTTTGCTCGTGAGAGAAGCTTAGTCAACGGGTCTGTCATATTCAGAGCCGTATGTATTTTGCAAATATTCTATGTCTACAATGCTCTGCACGGAGCTACTCTAGCTAATTGCTCCCACTTTTAATATGTATCCAGATTGAGACTTAGAGTCATCTGGATCGGTGTAAAAGCTTGTATCGTTGTAACTTTTACGACGAGCTCTTTTATCACTTCCATTATCGAGAAACATATCCTTATTCCACTAAGGATAATTTTGACCAATGTCCAGTGATCTACTTCTAGATCACTATTGTACTCCCTTGCCAAACCAGGGCAAGGTATACAATAGGTCTGGCTCACATCATAGCATACTTTATAGAACCTATGACTGAGGCATAGGGAATGACTTTTCATTCTCTTTCTATTTTCTGCAATGGTCGGGTCTTGAGTCTTACTCAACTTCACACCTTGTAACACAAGCAAGAACTCCTTCTTTGACTGTTCTATTTTGAACTATTTCAAAATTTTATCAAGGTATGTACTTATTGAAAAATCTTATCAAGCGTCTTGATCTATCTCAATAGATCTTGATGCTCAATATGTAAGTAGCTTTTATTGAGGTCTTTCTTTTAAAGAACTCCTTTAAAACACTCCTTTATGCTTTGCAGAATAATTCTACATTATTTCTGATCAACAATATGTCATTCACATATACTTATCAGAAATGCTGTAGTGCTCCCACTCAATTTCTTGTAAATACAGGCCTTTCCAAAAGTCTGTATAAAACCATATGCTTTGATCAACTCATCAAAGCGTATATTCCAACTCCGAGATGCTTGCACCAGTCCATAGATGGATCGCTGGAGCTTGCACACTTTGTTAGCATCTTTAGGATTGACAAAAACTTTCTGGTTGCATCATATACAACTCTTCTTTAATAAATCCATTAAGGAATGCAATTTTGACATCCATTTGCCAGATTTCATAAAATGTGGCAATTGCTAACATGATTCAGACAGACTTAAGCTTCGATACGAGTGAGAAAATCTCATCATATTCAACACCTTGAACTTGTTGAAAACCTTTCGCAACAAGTCGAGCTTAGTAGATAGTAACACTACTATCAGTGTCCGTCTTCCTCTTGACGATCCATTTAATCTCAATGTCTCGCCGATCATTGGACAAGTCAATCAAAGTCCATACTTTGTTTTCATACATGGATCTCATCTCAGATCTCATGGCCTCAAGCCATTTTGCGGAATCTGGGCTCACCATCGCTTCTTCATAGTTCGTAGGTTTGTCATGGTCTAGTAACATAACTTCCAGAACAGGATTACCGTACCACTCTGGTGCGGATCTTACTCTGTAAGACCTACGAGATTCTGTAGTAACTTAATCTGAAGTTTCATGATCATCATCATTAACTTCCTCACTAATTGGTGTAGTAGTCACAGGAACAGATTTCTGTGATGAACTACTTTCAAATAAGGGAGCAGGTACAGTTACCTCATCAAGTTCTACTTTCCTCCCACTCACTTCTTTCGAGAGAAACTCCTTCTCTAGAAAGGATCCATTCTAAGCAACGAATGCTTTGCCTTCGGATCTGTGATAGAAGGTGTACCCAACAGTTTCCTTTGGGTATTCTATGAAGACACACTTCTCCGATTTGGGTTCGAGCTTATCAGGTTGAAAACCTTTTTCATACAAGCATCGCAACTCCAAACTTTAAGAAACGACAGCTTAGGTTTACTGCTAAACCATAGTTCATACGGTGTCGTCTCAACGGATTTAGATGGTGCCCTTTTTAAACGTGAATGCAGCTGTCTCTAATGCACAACCCCAAAACGATAGTGGTAAAACCGATAAGAGACATCATAGATCGCACCATATCCAATAAAGTGCGGTTACAATGTTCGGACACACCATAACGTTGTGGTGTTCCAGGTGGCGTGAGGTGTGAAACTATTCCACATTGTTTTAATTGAAGACCAAACTCATAACTCAAATATTCGCCTCCGCGATCAGATCGTAGAAACTTTATTTTCTTGTTACAATGATTTTTCCACTTCACTCTGAAATTCTTTGAACTTTTCAATTATTTCAGACTTATGTTTCATCAAGTAGATATACCCATATCTGCTCAAATCATTTTGTGAAGGTAAGAAAATAACGATACTTGCCACGAGCATCAACACTCATTGGATCGCATACATCGGTATGTATTATTTCCAATAAGTCAGTAGCTTGTTCCATTGTTCCAGAGAACAGAGTTTTAGTCATCTTGCCCAAAAGGCACGGTTCGCAAGCATCAAATGATTCATAACCAAGTGATTCCGAAAATCCATCTTTATGGAGTTTCTTCATGCGCTTTACACCGATATGACCCAAACGGCAGTGCCACAAATAAGTTGCACTATCATTATTAACTTTGCATCTTTTGGTATCAATATTATGAATATGTGTATCACTATGATCGAGATCCAACAAACTATTTTCATTGGGTGTATAACCATCGAAGGTCTTATTCATGTAAACAGAATAAAAATTATTCTCTAACTTTAAATGAATAACCGTATCGCAATAAACACGATCAAATCATGTTCATGCTCAACGCAAATGCCAAATAACATTTATTTAGGTTTAACACTAATCCCGAAAGTATAGGGAGTGTGCGATGATGATCATATCAATCTTGGAACTACTTCCAACACTCATCGTCACTTCCCCTTCAACTAGTCTCTGTTTATTCTGTAACTCCTGTTTCGAGTTACTAATCTTAGCAACCGAACAAGTATCAAATACTCAGGAGCTACTATAAACACTAGTAAGGCACACGTCAATAACCTGTATATCAAATATACCCTTATTCACTTTGCCATCCTTCTTATCCACCAAATATTCAGGGCATTTCCGCTTCCAGTGACCATTTCCTTTGCAGTGTAAGAACTCAGTTTCAGGCTTTGGTTCAGCTTTGGGCTTCTTCGTGGGAGTGACAACTTGCTTGTCATTCTACTTGAAGTTCCCTTTCTTTCCCTTTGCCCTTTTCTTGAAACTAGTGGTCTTGTCAATCACCAACACTTGATGCTCTTTCTTGATTTCTACCTTCGTCGATTTCAACATCACGAAGAGCTCGGGAATTGTTTTCTTCATCCCTAGCATACTATAGTTCATCACAAAGTTCTACTAACTTGTTGATGGTGACTAGAGAATTCTGTCAATCACTATCTTATCTGGAAGATTAACTCCCACTTGATTCAAGCGATTGTAGTACCCAGACAATCTGAGCACATGCTCACTAGTTGAGCGATTCTCCTCCATCTTTTAGCCATAGAACTTGTTGGAGACTTCATATCTCTCAACTCGGGTATTTGCTTGAAATATTAACTTCAACTCCTGGAACATCTCATATGGTCCATGACGTTCAAAACGTCTTTGAAGTCCCGATTCTAAGCCGTTAAGCATGGTGCACTAAACTATCAAGTAGTCATCATATTGAGCTAGCCAAACGTTCATAACGTCTGCATCTGCTCCTGCAATAGGTCTGTCACCTAGCGGTGCATTAAGGACATAATTCTTCTGTGCAGCAATGAGGATAAACCTCAGATCACGGATCCAATCCGCATCATTGCTACTAACATCTTTCAACACAATTTTCTCTAGGAACATATCAAAATAAACATATGAAAGCAACAACGCGAGCTATTAATCTACAACATAATTTGCAAAATACTACCAGGACTAAGTTCATGATAAATTTAAGTTCAATTAATCATATTACTTAAGAACTCCCACTTAGACAGACATCTCTCTAGTCATCTAAGTGATCACGTGATCCAAATCAACTAAACCATGTCCGATCATCACGTGAGATGGAGTAGTTTTCAATGGTGAACATCACTATGTTGATCATATCTACTATATGATTCATGCTCGACCTTTCGGTCTCCGTGTTCCGAGGCCATATCTGCATATGCTAGGCTCGTCAAGTTTAACCTGAGTATTCCGTGTGTGCAAAACTGTCTTGCACCCGTTGTAGATGGACGTAGAGCTTATCACACACGATCATCACGTGGTGTCTGGGCACGACGAACTTTGGCAACGGTGCATACTCAGGGAGAACACTTTTTGATAATTTTAGTGAGAGATCATCTTAAAATGCTACCGTCAATCAAAGCAAGATAAGATGCATAAAGGATAAACATCATATGCAATCAATATAAGTGATATGATATGGCCATCATCATCTTGTGCTTGTGATCTCCATCTCCGAAGCACCGTCGTGATCACCATCGTCACCGGCGCGACACCTTGATCTCCATCGTAGCATCGTTGTCGTTACGCCATCTATTGCTTTTACGACTATCGCTACTGCTTAGTGATAAAGTAAAGCAATTACAGGGCGTATGCATTTCATACAATAAAGCGACAACCATATGGCTCCTGCCAGTTGCCGATAACTTCGGTTACAAAACATGATCATCTCATACAATAAAATATAGCATCACGTCTTGACCATATCACATCACAACATGCCCTGCAAAAACAAGTTAGACGTCCTCTACTTTGTTGTTGCAAATTTTACGTGGCTGCTACGGGCTTTATCAAGAACCGTTCTTACCTACGCATCAAAAAACACAACGATAGTTTGTCAAGTTGGTGCTGTTTTAACCTTCGCAAGGACCGGGCGTAGCCACACTCGATTCAGCTAAAGTGAGAGAGACAGACACCCGCCAGCCACCTTTAAGCACGAGTGCTCGCAACGGTGAAACCAGTCTCGCGTAAGCGTACGCGTAATGTCGGTCCGGGCCGCTTCATCTCACAATACCGCCGAACCAAAGTATGACATGCTGGTAAGCAGTATGACTTGTATCGCCCACAATTCACTTGTGTTCTACTCGTGCATATAACATCAACGCATAAAACCAGGCTCGGATGCCACTGTTCGGGAACGTAGTAATTTCAAAAAAATTCCTACATACACGCAAGATCATGGTGATGGCATAGCAACGAGACAGGAGAGTGTTGTCCACGTACCCTCGTAGACCGTAAGCGGAAGTGTTATGACAACACGGTTGATGTAGTCATACGTCTTCACGATCCGACCGATCCAAGTACCGAACGTACGGCACCTCCGAGTTCAGCACACGTTCAGCTTGATGACGATCCCCGGGCTCCGATCCAGCAAAGCTTCGGGGATGAGTTCCGTCAGCACGACAACGTGGTGACGATGATGATGCTCTACAGGCGCAGGGCTTCGCCTAAACTCCGCGACAATATGACCGAGGTGGAATATGGTGGAGGGGGGCACCGCACACGGCTAAGGAACGATCCGTAGATCAACTTGTGTTGTTCTGGGGTGCCCTCCTGCCCCCATATATAAAGAAGCAAGGGGGGAGGTGGCCGGCCCTAGGAGGGGGCGCGCCAAGTGTGGAGTCCTATTAGGACTCCCTAGTCCTAGTAGGATTCCACCTCCCTTGTTGGAGTAGGAGAAGGGGAAAGAGGGGGAGAGGAAGAAGGAAAGGGGGGCTGCACCCCTTGTCCAATTCGGACCAGAGGAGGGGCGCAGGCCTCCTTCCTTTTGGCCTCTCTCCTCTATTCCCGTATGGCCCAATAAGGCCCATATACTCCCCGGCGAATTCCCGTAACTCTCCGGTACTCCGAAAAATACCCGAATCACTCGGAACCTTTCTGAACTCCGAATATAGTCGTCCAATATATCGATCTTTACATCTCGACCATTTCGAGACTTCTCGTCATGTCCCCGATCTCATCCGGGACTCCGAACTCCTTCGGTACATCAAAACTCATAAACTCATAATATAACTGTCATCGAAACCTTAAGCGTGCAAACCCTACGGGTTCGAGAACTATGTAGACATGACCTAGAACTATTCTTGGTCAATAACCAACAGCGGAACCTGGATGCCCTTATTGGCTCGTACATATTCTATGAAGATCTTTATCGATCAAACCGCATAACAACATACGTTGTTCCCTTTGTCATCGGTATGTTACTTGCCCGAGATTCGATCGTCGGTATCCAATACCTAGTTCAATCTCGTTACCGGCAAGTCTCTTTACTCGTTACGTAATGCATCATTCCGTAACTAACTCATTAGCTACATTGCTTGCAAGGCTTATAGTGATGTGCATTACCGAGAGGGCCCAGAGATACCTCTCCGACAATCGGAGTGACAAAACCTAATCTCGAAATACGCCAACCCAACATGTACCTTTGGAGACACCTGTAGTACTCCTTTATAATCACCCAGTTACGTTGTGACGTTTGGTAGCACCCAAAGTGTTCCTCCGGTAAACGGGAGTTGCATAATCTCATAGTTATAGGAACATGTATAAGTCATGAAGAAAGCAATAGCAACATACTAAACGATCAAGTGCTAGGCTAACGGAATGGGTCATGTCAATCACATCATTCTCCTAATGATGTAATCCCATTAATCAAATGACAACACATGTCTATGGTTAGGAATCATAACCATCTTTGATTAATGAGCTAGTCAAGTAGAGGCATACTAGTGACTATATGTTTTGTCTATGTATTCACACATGTATCATGTTTCCGGTTAATACAATTCTAGCATGAATAATAAACATTTATCATGAAATAAGGAAATAAATAATAACTTTATTATTGCCTCTAGGGCATATTTCCATCATAGGTTGCCTGCGTTTCTCGGCATGCATGGTACTTAAAGCAGTCCAGGACCAGGCTGAGTGGGAACGACCGATTTCCGCGAGCCAAACTTGGTTGACGCATGTGTAGTCCTCGTCTGCATGTGTTGGGAAGCATGGGAGAGGAGGTGACGCGAGGTCTCATAATTCCTCCCCTCTCTTTGGTCACCGTCCACTCCCATTCACCTCTTTCTCTCTCTCTCTCTCTCTCTCTCTCTCTCTCTCTCTCTCTCTCTCTACCCGTTCGTGCTCTCCCATGGCCGACCCTTAATCGCACGTCCAACTTTCGTCCTCGCAGGTAGCAACCCCATCCAAGACCAGTGGGTGGCCGGCCTGGCCCGGCAAAGCATTGACCTCATGGCGGCTATCCGTCCCCCTTCCCCCTACACCAAGACGCAGTCAGTGACCATCGACGCATCGTCGGGGTTCATGTCAGTCGGTATGGCTGTGGGGGAAAGCTCGTCTACTGTGATGGTGGCGGTTGCGAGAAGCCCATCGACCTTGCCGATAGGGTTTCCCCCCTTGCTCTAGGGAGTGCGGTCGGAGCATCGACGATGACACCCTTCTCCTCCACTGTGCACATCATGAGGAGCACCGATGCAATGCCGAGGGCCATTGAACTGGGCCCTGCAATGGCCGGGCTATCTGCATCAGTCGGACCCCTATTCTTGCTAGGGTTTGGTCCACGACTGGCGTTCTCTTCGGCGGTAACCGCTCTGCTAAGTTATTTGTTCCCCGTGCTCCCATTACTAGTTATGATTTTTTGCCTCGTTTCGAATCGATCGGATTGGATTCGAATCCAATCTATTCTAGTCAATTTGGAGCCATGATATATACCTGCCTAGGATGTTCATGCTACTTCCCTACATTAACTAGGTTGTTGGGGTAGGGGGGAGAGGCATGACAATGCTAGTTTGCCAGTTAGGGTGTTTTTGGTATGATTACAATGCTAGTTAGGGTGTTATTGGTTTGATCACAATGCTAACTACGTCGTTCTTGCTATCTGGCAAACTACATGCAAGACATGGTTTTTAGTCTGCATTTGCTCAGCCAAGTTTAGTTATGTCACACATATAAAGACGCATAAAACGATGTAGGCAGCTAAACACACCCCTATTGGTTGGATAGTTGGAGGGGCCTTGATATTTGTGGTTCGTCAGAAATCAAATCTCAAGTTCAACATTTTGATGTCTTATTGATGCATATTATTTTATCATTGGAAGATAACGTTCATGCTGATAGCAAAAATTATGCGGCGACTTCTTTAATTTTGACTTTGATATATTTGTTTATAATAAAAATACTACTATATGACAAGTGAGGTGCTACGCCGTGTATCACCTACCTATACAGTTTTGTTGCCGTATGCCCTTGCTTAATTAGCCCGTTTGGTGCACAACGCTAATTAAAGGCATCTCTAACGTGGATTCTCAATTTGTCCATAACTATCGGGCCGAATAGTCTAAACGTAGTTTGCCATCCGACACGCGTTCATTTTCTTGTAAACCGAAAGCAAACCAGGGGCTTTTCAGTCGTCTGGATCATCACCATGTATGCGTTCGACCTCCCGATCCCACCCAAAATAATATCATGCATCAACAACCCTCCGCTTCACGCACCGCAATCATGTTGGTCTAGAGTGGACGCGACCGGTCACTAGAGCTGGCATTGAAGTAGCCACCGACCGAGAGCACGCTCGCGCCCGCTTCCCGTTCTTCGCGCATGTTCAATGCCGGAGTGACTTGACTAGACAGGCTGAGATGACTATCTGTCACATTCATATTGGTTGCCCCGTTCATCCGCTTGCCGCATGGTGGCCGAGAAACCAACTCCGACGCATGCATTGACGCACCATGACGTGTGTCCTCGCCGGTGCCCGCTACTTATAGGTGGACATGTGCGACTCGATCCATGACACACCATGTCCAGTCCGATCCAGTTTCTCCTCCATGCACCACACCCGCCATGACCTCAAGCTCTAAAGCGATGCGGGCGAGGCTCTCGACAGAGCAGAAGCACGAGTTGTAGCCCTTGCCCCAACTCGCAGGCCTGCCCGCATAGCCCCGCTTCTGGCTAAGTACAATTTGGGCCAGTCCAACTAGCTCCTTTCTGGTTTGGAAGGTTCTAGAAACTTCGCATACTTTTTTTTCTCTTTTTTGTGTTTTTCTTTCATTTTTTTGCTTTTCTCATTTTCGTTCTTTTCGTTTTTTTTGTCATGTTTGTTTTCTTTTCTTTTTATTATGTGAATATCTTTGCTAATTCGTGAATATTTTTAAAATCATGAACACTTTTTAAATTCCCAAACATTTTTATGAAATCGAGAATAAGTTTTGAATTCGCGAATAATTTTTACAAATCCATGAATTTTTTTATACCATGAACATTTTACAAATTCATGAACAATGTTTTCTGAAATTCATGATCATTTTTGAGATTGTGAATAATTTTTGAACTAGCAAACATTTTTGAAATTAAGGAAATTTTTGCACATTTTTTAAAACGACATTTTGAGTCAGCACATTTTTTGAATCAGTGGACTTTTCTGTAATTCATGAACATTTTTTGAATCAGAAAATAGTTTGAATGAACATTTTTGTAATTCATGAACCATTTTTGAATTTTCTGAACATTCTTCTAAAATTACACAAAAAATTATCAAATTTGAGAACATTTGTTCGATTCACAATTATTTTTTAATACGTGAATGATGAACATTTTGATTTCTCGAACAATTATTTTCAAAACTGTGAACATTTTTTGAATATGCAAACATTTTCCAACATCAAGTTTTTTAATCCACAAATGTTTCTGGTTTCTGGAACGTTTTTCCAAATTTCACGATTTGTTAGAAAAAGTTGAAACCTTTTTGAAGATAAAGACTAAAATCTAAAAAATGAAAAACAAAATGTCCTGCCCCGTACATGGGCCGGTCCCAAAAAGACACGGGGCGAAGGTGGGCACTCGTTGGCTGGTTCGCGGTCGCGCAGCGGGCTAAAATAGAAGGTCCCCGAACCTCTCATATACAGCGAAGACTTTAGAAAGGCTAGCCTTTTGAATTTTCAAATAGATGGACGAATTCGGCTTTTTCTTAAGTGGTAGACTAATCAACGACCAGGTACAGTGGGCACAGCGACACGAAACTACGTGTACGCATATAGGTGGCCATCGCGTATGGTTTCCGGTGTGTGTCACCAAACGAACTGACGGTACTGTGCGTGTGCAACGGGATCAGTTTATGTACTCCCTCGATTCCATAATAATTGTTGTGGTTTTAGTTCAAATTACTCAGATGCTTGTGCTCGATGGTAAGTTGATGATGAGTAGCATTTCCTATTGAGCATCCGAATTGGGGTGCTCATGTTCTTTCAGTGTGGATCTGTATTCCGTCTTGTCTAGCTTAGATTAACTTCTCCGTCTGGAGTTATTTGTCGCTCAAATGGATACATCTATCACTAACGGATGCATCCGTTTGAGCGACAAGTAATTCTGAACGGAGAAAGTATCTTTCTGTATAACAGGATTACCTCAACTTACGGGTGCAGGGATAATCATTCGTGAAGTCCGCGACCAACCACATTGATCGATTTTGTATCAACATGAATATAAGTAGCAACGATTAGCTTATATTCAGTCACTAAGACGGTCATGGACTTCGCGGACACGCCTACATCCTTATCTTGGACTCCATATTTGGCCATTTCGGCTTCACCTATGAAGCCAAGCAAAACCAACTTTTCAGAACGACGATGTGACAGTGACTGTGCACACGTGGCAACCTAACTATCATCAAAAGATGAATATAAAGAAAAGTAGGGGAAATGGAACTTTTTTTAACAAAAACTCAACGAATTTGAAGATAAATTGGGGGAAAACTGAGGAAACTATGATTTATACGGAACTCAGTTTCTTTACTGAAAATGACATTGAAAATTGAAGATGAGAAAATTAGGGAGGGATGAGGAGATTCTTTTTAACAAAGTCATGAGTAATCAAGGAAAAATGTTGCAAAACCGACAACTTTGTTATGATTTACTCCCTTTGTGTCAGAATGTAGGACCTTTTTAGACACTATGGAGTGTCAAAAAATCATGAGTAATTTTTTTTTGAGACAACCTCGCGAAGCTTTTATTAATCCGTCACAATGTTTACAGGGACGAAAAAAAGATCTCCAGGATGACCTAATCAGACATGGCGGACACCCCCGAGAGATAAAGCATGGTTCCCTAAGTTGTGAGCCTCAAAGTTTGAGCTCCTAAATTCATGAACTATTTTACAAAGATGAAAACTAGCAGAATGTTCTATGATTTCATGTATCACCGCACCATATGAAGCTGAAGTACTGCTCTGTATATCTTCTACCACCGTTTTGCAATCGGAGCCCACATGAATACTTTGAACGTATAAGTCTTCCGCCAAAGCTAGTGCTTCCCTGATGGCTAGGGATTCTAGTGTTTGAGGATCATTGATTTGTCGGAAACCAACGACCGAGGCTCCAAGAAACAGGCCATGTTGGTCCCTACACACAGCTGCAACCGCACCATACGTACCTCCTCTCGACAGCGCTGCATCCACATTAATTTTGGCACATCCTTGGACCGGAGGTAGCCAGCGTTTTGGTCTCGGCACAGATGTAGTAATTGGCCTTGGTAACCTCTTGTTGATCTGCTGTAGTTCTGACAAGTAACTCGTGATGAAGCCGTTCGTGGAGTATGGAGACTGAAAAATGTCCTCATAGATCGCCTTCCTCCTTGCACTCCATGTCGCCCATGTTGTAACCACAAGGCGAATGAACTCTTCAGGCCGTAGCATATCGTGTAGAGCAAACAACCACTGCTTCGGACTATCTTGCTGGCAGCTTATCACCTTTTCAACAAAGTCATCGGGAGCTAAAGCCCAGATGTTCCTAGACATCGAGCAATTCAACAGCGCATGTCTCCATGTGTCCATAGCTCCACATAAGTGGCATGTATTTTCGTCGGTCATGTTACGGTGATGTAGAACCTCACCTGTAGGCATCGACTGCCTGGCTAGACGCCAAACGAACATCCGCAGCTTTGAGGGTACTTGTATGTGCCAGATTCACTCCACTGCTTACTTCCATGTATCTTTGAAGTACCTTCTTCCTCATGAAGCCATCCTTCCCTGCTGATGTCGGTGTCAAAACCGGCGGATCTCGGGTAGGGGGTCCCGAACTGTGCGTCTAGGCGGATGGTAACAGGAGACAAGGGACACGATGTTTTACCCAGGTTCGGGCCCTCCTGATGGAGGTAAAACCCTACGTCCTGCTTGATTGATATTGATGATGTGGGTATTACAAGAGTAGATCTACCACGAGATCAAGGAGGCTAAACCCTAGAAGCTAGCCTATGGTATGATTGTTGTTCGTCCTACGGACTAAAGCCATCCGGTTTATATAGACACCGGAGAGGACTAGGGTTACACAGAGTCGGTTACAATGGTAGGAGATCTACATATCCGAATTGCCAAGCTTGCCTTCCACGCCAAGGAAAGTCCCATCCGGACACGCGACGAAGTCTTCAATCTTGTATCTTCATAGTCTTGGAGTCCGGCCGATGATGATAGTTCGGCTATCCGGACACCCCCTAGTCCAGGACTCCCTCAGTAGCCCCGGAACCAGGCTTCAATGACGATGAGTCCGACGCGCATGTTGTCTTCGGCATTGCAAGGCGGGTTCCTTCTCCGAATAATTTATAGAAGATTGTGAACACCAGGATAGTGTCCGGCTCTGCAAAATAAATTCCACATACCACCGTAAAGAGAATAATATTTACACAAGTTCAATATGCTGACGTATTTGGTGGCGTGACGTCACACCACTACCAAGCCTTTACTCGAATCATTTTTATTGTACCACCTCAGCGTGTTTAGCGAAGCGGTTTCCTTGGCACGTCTTATCGAAGCAGAGATCGTATTCCCCTTATTCCGGGATTCTCATCAATACGGACGTGGGTAACCCAACCGCGCTCGTTGCCACGCCCCCTCCATCGAAGGCGGGTTCCAAACGGTTACGGGGACGGCTCTTGGTATTCTCCCTCTTTATAATGAGACCAAGGCCCGTTCTTTTTCTTCAATCCTCAATCGAATCCGCCCCTCGCCCCGAGTTCCAACACCCAGGGCTCCAGATTGGGTACTTTCGACCTTCGACAATGTCCGGCTCTGACCTACAGGCCGGTGGATGCCCTCCTCCGTCACGGAAGAGGACGTGCTAAAGCTGAGAGACGCCAGGTACTTAACCTACGAGATTTCGCATAGGTTGCCTGCCCGAGGGCAAGTTATTCCTACTCCCGAGCCCGGCGAGAGCGTCGTGTTTGTGTATCACCTCCGTTGGGGTTTAGGCTTCCCGATGGATCCCTTCGTGAGGGGGCTCAAGTTTTACTATGGGCTGGAATTCCATGACTTGGCTCCGGAGTCCATCCTCCACATCTCATCATTCATTGTCGTCTGCGAAGCCTTCCTCCGCACTACCCCTCACTTCGGCTTGTGGCTCAAAACCTTCAACGTGGAGCCGAAGATGATTGAGGGGCGTCAGGCAGAGTGCGGCGGGCCGGTTATAAGCAAGAGGGTTGATGCTCCATGGCCCGAGGGCTCTTTTCAAGAGGAGCTCGGCTTGTGGCAACAGGAGTGGTTCTATATCACCGCTCCCAGGGGCAGCAGGCAGAGGCCGCCGCCCGTCTTTCGCCCGGGCCCTCCACAACGGCTGACGTCATGGGTCAACAAGGGGCTTGACTGGGGGCCGTCCAAAGACGTACCCCTGTTGCAGGGCCGAATTCGAGGCCTCCAGGAAAGGGAGATCAATCTGGTTGTTGTGGCACAGGTTATGCTGATTCAGCGCCTTCTGCCCTGCAAACGTCGCCCCCTCCGCCTGTGGGAATTTAATCCGGAGGGGCCACGGGATCTCCAAAACTTCATGGGTTTGATGCCCGTGGAGATGTACAAACTGTTCTTCGGATCGCAAGAGATGCGTCCGGACTTGACCGAGGATGCTGGCCTAAGCTGCAATCGCCCGGATACTCAAGTAAGTAGCCCTGTGTCTAGACACATTGTCAATTTATTTATCATGGATTTGCCTTTTAACCAGCTATCCCTTGGACAGGAGTGGATAGCGCAAGCAAAACTGATACGGTGTCCGGCCCCCCTCCCTGAGACCACGTCAGATCCCGTGTTAATCAAAATGTTGGAGGTTGCACCTTCGGAGGAGGGCGAAGGGGGGCACAGGGAAACTACCACCTCTGCCAAGGAGGCTTTCAGTAAGGGGGGAATCGAGAGTCCCTCCTTCCAGGGGGAGAAGAGGATCGCTTCCGAAGACCCGGAGGCCAAGGCCTTAAAGCGGGGAAAGAAATCTGCACCGGAAGGTCCTGTGCCGGGAAGAGACCCGGCAGCACTGTCTCCTCAGAAGAATCAGCCCTCCAGCGAGCCGTAAGTAAAAATTGGGAATTTTGTAATAGGGGACACCCCTGCTTTATTTCTAAGGGTAACCGAAGTTTTCACCTTGTAGTTCGGATCTCAGCCCATCTCAGCAGAGCTCATCTTCAGGGGACCTTCGTCCGGAGATGATGGAGAGCGAAATGCCTCCATCTGCCGCACTGTCGGGCAGGGCGGACGACCCTGAGGTGTGTCACGGAGGGTCTCCCCGAGTCCGGCGGGGCCGGGGATTTCGGCACCCACTGGAGTATGGCCGGTGGAGCTGCGGGATTTGCTCAAGAGGGCGTCTATCTTAGAAGATCACCGCATATTAATGAGTATGGTGATTGAAAGGATCTCATCCGATGAGAGCGGGTTGAATGAGGCCGTCGGAAGTTTGCTGACGGGGCTTGAGGTACGCAAAAAATGACATACCTTTTGATAGTTTTGCACATGGAGTGCGCCCTATATAGATAGTAGCCCCTGAGACTTGGTATGCTGTCGAAAGCGACCGCGTGCCGAGGATCATCATCTCAGTTATAGAATGTCGCCTTTTCTATGTAGGTGGCGGAACGTTCGGTGGCCAGCCGGACTGATGGAGTTGCCGAGCTGAAGTGGCAACTTGACGTTGCGGATGCGGACATCGCGCTGGTCAATAAATGACTTAACGAGTCACAAGGTAGGTGGTTGCTCCGCGGTCACCTAGTAAGGGAGCTGATGCCCGTTCCTTACAATTTGTATGCTTGATGCAGATGGTGCCGCTGCTATGGAAGACCTTCGAGCAGAGCTCGCTCGAGCCAAGGAGCAAGCCAGGAAAAGTGATGTGGCTGCCTCGAGGGCAGCGGAAGAGCTAAAAGCCGAAAAGGCTGCTCACTGCCGAAGCAGGGAGGAGATGGCCGGAATGGCCGTGAAATTAAAAGATGCTACCGACCGCTATGAGGTTCTTGAAAGAGAACGCCGAGTGGAGCAAGAGGACCTAAAGAAGGCCGCCGCCGAAGCCAAGGATGCCCATAGTGCGATGCGGGCTATGAAGGAAGAACTGCGTCAAGCCGGAGACATTGCGGCTGGAAAGCCCTTTCTGCTGCGTAGGAAGTTCACGGATCCAAAGTATGCTCAGTTGGGCCAATTGTGTGGTGCGGAGGATCCTTATCTGGATTTGGCGGCGAGTGCGGCGGACGCAGTCGTGCACTTCCGAAGCCAGAAGGATCACGAAATGGAAGAGCTTTTCTGGTCTCAATTCCATAGTCCGGAGCATCCACTTCCGTTGACTGATCGGCTGGCTGAGTGGGCTGAGCTGAATAGATTGTCCGGACTTGCCATGACAGATGTGGTCGCTCATCTCTGGCCGGAAAGGCCCAAGCCTGAGAGTTATTTTGGCTTGTTGCAGCAATTCCTTGGGGCGGTGCCGCATATCGAGGCGATGAAGCGGTCGGCATGCATAGAAGGTGCACGGATGGCTCTCGCCCATGTTAAGACATACTGGGCGGAGATGGATGCCACCGCTGTTGCATCCCGGGGTTCGGACAAAGGCCGATTACCCGCCGAGCACTATTTTGAGGGAGTCCTGTAGGGCGCTCATTTAATAGAGTCGCAGTGCTCGAAGGATGTTATGTTCAAATGACGTGTATGATTTGTGAGATCATGTTTATAATGCAATAGCTTTTTATACTTGTGCGTTCAAGTATTGAACTATCTCCTGTGCGGCAGTATATGTATGTATAACCTGAAAGATGGCAATCTTTGGCTTCAGCCCCCACGCACATGGTGCGGGGGTGTTTGCAAAAAGAACAGCGCTTTTTCACACTTAATCCAACGTCTTGGTCCTTTGAAGGAGGTGATAGCGTAGCAAACTAGGCAACCGGACTATAATGCTTTATCACTTTCACTTAGTCATAGGAGCTCGAAGGTGGGGCTACTATATAGCCCCTAGAGGCACCGCGCTTCTCCGAACTCGGGGCGCGTATGTGCCTGACCGGGAAGTGGTCCTTCATCAAAGCGGAGGAATTCTAAACAATCCAGTGGTTGACCAGTCTCTCGCTATATCATGACAGTCAGTTTTTGGCTTTCTCTACTGAGGTGCTCGCCCGGCCGAACCGGGGCACAATCGCAGTAGTTCTCCTGGTGCCGCGTTAGCCGATGGAGCGGAACGTAAGGCAGCAAAACACAGGAGCCGGGCAAACCCAACATTTGACCAAAGACATGTTTCGGAGCTGATGCATATAAGGCCTAACTCGAGACGCCGAGCACTCCCTGAGGTGTTCGGTCTTTATGATACCGGGCAGAACAATGCCCTAAGCCCCTAGTGTCCAGGTACGGGCGGGAACTTCTGACGCGGCCGATGCCAAAACGCCAGCCTCCTCCTCGGTTATGGTAAGAAACCGGGGGATGTGTATCAACAAGAGACAGTAAGAAAGGTTTACGCAGGGTCTTAATCTGAAAAGAATCCTTGTAATGGGTCCCTGCTGCACGTCTGCGCCTGTGTCTCCGTTGTGCTGTATCCTGGACGGGTGTAGCACGCGCTTCATCTGTAAAGGAGAAGAACTTAGTTTGGAAAAATATCGTGCAAAAGGTGTAGTTAAAATAAAGTATGATGAATATGAGCTTTATTGGCTCTCATTGTTTATACGTGCAGCCCCTTGAAAAGGGGTATGCGGCGGTGAAGCCCCTTGTTTATTTATGCCGGACTCGCCTAACCGTGTCCAAGGTCTGAATGACCTGTTTTTAGGGTTTTGACCAGCAGGGTCGGATTAGTGTGCGGCTGTCAACACAGTCTCACGTTTTCCATGGTCGAGGAACACTCAGATTTACCCTTAGCTGAGATTTATGCCGTATGGACCAGGCATTTTAAGCGTAAGAGACACGTAATGCGGTATTGCGTTAAAGCTGGCGAATGCTTCGCGTCCCAGTAGTGCTTGATAGCTACTTTTGAATGGGGCGATATGGAAAATGAGCTTTTCGCGATGGAGGTTGTCGGATGAACCGAACACGACCTCTAGTGATACAGAGCCTGTACATTTGGCGTAAAGGCCAGGCGTCACTCCTTTGAAGGAAGTGCCGCTATTGTGAATTTCGGTAGGGTCTATCCCCATTCTGCGGACGGTGTGCTGGTATAGCAGGTGCCGCACTATGTTTCTGTGTTATCACATGAAGCGAGTTCACTGTTTTGACTTCTAGCGGGAAAGTCTTCTGTTTTCCGGCGTGCTGCTTGTGGGGTTCGTCGTCTTCGCTTGGTGTGTCGAACCCCTTGCGTTCGGCGTTAAGCCGGCCGGACTGCTTGAAGACCCAACAATCTCTATGGGTATGGTTTGCAGGCTTCCCGGGGGTACTATGTATTTGACATACCCTATCCAAAATTTTGTTTAGGTTGGATAGCTCGTCACTGTTGTCCTTGAGGGGCAGTGTTTTATTATTCGGCCAAGAGCTTTTGAATCCGGCGTTGACCGCCGTGCTATTTGGGCCATTTTCCTTATTCCGGCACTGATCTTTTCTGCGTCGTGACTTCCCATTTCCATCCCTGACTTCGGATGTACTCGGGTCGCTGGTGCTGCATCTAGCCAGCCAGTTGTCTTCCCCCGCGCAAAAGCGGGTCATGAGGCTTGTTAGTGCGGCCATTGTTCTTGGTTTTTCCTGGCCGAGGTGTCTGGCGAGCCATTCGTCTCGGACGTTGTGCTTAAAGGCTACTAAGGCTTCGGCGTCCGGACAATCGACTATTTGGTTCTTTTTGGTGAGGAACCTGTTCCAGAATTTTCGTGCTGACTCTCCGGGCTGTTGAGTTATGTGACTTAAATCGTCTGCATCCGGAGGGCGGACATAAGTCCCCTGAAAATTTGCTCGAAACGCATCCTCGAGCTCCTCCCAACTTCCAATGGTATTTTTTGGGAGGCTTTTGAGCCAATGCCGAGCTGGCCCTTTGAGCTTGAGGGGTAGGTATTTTATGGCATGGAGATCGTCTCCTCTGGCCATATGTATGTGTAGGATATAATCCTCAATCTAGACTCCGGGGTCTGTTGTTCCGTCATATGCCTCTATGTTGACAGGTTTGAATCCCGCTGGAAATTCATGGTCAAGTACCTCATCGGTGAAACATAGTGGGTGTGCGGCGCCCCTGTATTTAGGTGTGCCGTTGTCTTCAAACACTCGGCGGGTTGTATTGCTCCCTGGAGTCTTCTTTTTTGGCCCGTAGATGGACCTGACCGGGCCATCTTTTTTGCGAGGATCTTCATGTGGATCGTGTGCCGGCTTGTGTGTGGCGCCCCTTGCCGCTCTTAGCCTGTCATCTGGTCGTCTATCCGGTTAGGCGGCGTCTTTGTTTTTTGACTGTGGGGGCTCTACGGCCTCCTCGTCAAATTCAGGCAACAACTTGCGCTTCGGGTAGCTCTTCGCCTGGTGACTATTGTCGTATTTATCTACGGTATTGAGTACTTTGCTCCATCTCACTCTGAGTGCGTCCTCCGCTGTTTTGAGCTTCCGCTTTTGCTTCTTCAGACTTCTTGCAGTGGCGACGAGCCTTTTATGAAGGTTCTTATGCTCCGGTGGTTTGTCGGGCGTGAGATCGTCTGGACTGTTGTTTTCGCTGCGGATGGGTTGCTTGTCCAATCCATCCTGTTCGGATGCTTGCTTGGTGGCATGTTCGTTGTCCACCGCTTCACCCTGCTCTAAGGCTGGGTCAGTATGGGTGCCGTTGCTATCGAGGTGGGACTTCGGGCGGCGCTTGCGTCGCCGTTTTGGTTGTTTGTTGGGGGAGTTGTCCTTTGCCACGTCCCGTTGTTCCTCGTTGTCGCTTCCTTTTGGTGTATCCACCATGTATATGTCATATGATGATGTGGCTTTCCAGTGCCCAGTAGGCGCTGGTTCTTGGTCGTCTCCGGCGTCGTTGTCCATGCCGTCGATGTCTTCAGAGTCAAAGTCTAGCATGTCGGTTAGATCGTCGACAGTGGCTATTAAGTGGGTGGTGGGTGGGCTTTGAATTTCTTCGCCGCCGGCATCCCAACCGTCCTGACCGCAGTCCAGCCAGGGCTCTCCTGATAATGAGATATACTTTAGCGAACTCAAGATGTCGCCGAAAGGTGAGTGTTGAAAGATGTCTGCAGCGGTGAAATCCATGACCGGTGCCCAATCGGATTCGATTGGAGGGGGCGCGGGAGGTTCGGAGTCCGGCGAGGAGTCCGGCACCTCGGAGTCACGAGCTCCGTGAGGGACAAGGTCAGTGTTCGGCTCTATCGCCGTAGAGGTTGCAGCCCCCGAGGCGGTGTCTAGCCACCCGTCCTCGATCTGCGCAGCCGGCTCCGAATTGAAGGTCGGAGCGGACTCGTGTGCGGCCTCCAGGTTACTGTCCGGCTGCAGAGCTAAGTCATGCCCGTCGTGACAGTGCGGCACGCTCGGCTGTGGCTCGAATCCATCGAAGATCAAGTCCCCGCGGATGTCATCTGTGAAGTTCAAACTTCCAAATCTGACCTGACGGCCAGGGGCGTAGCTTTTGATCTGCTCCAGATGGCCAAGCGAATTGGCCCGCATTGCAAAGCCGCTGAATACAAAGATTTGCCCGGGGAGGAAGGTCTCACCCTGGACTGCGTCATTGTTGATGATCGAAGAAGCCATCGAGCCTATCGGTGATGACACAGAGGAACTCTCAACAAGAGCACCAATGTCGGTGTCAAAACCGGCGGATCTCGGGTAGGGGGTCCCGAACTGTGCGTCTAGGCGGATGGTAACAGGAAACAAGGGACACGATGTTTTACCCAGGTTCGGGCCCTCTTGATGGAGGTAAAACCCTACGTCCTGCTTGATTGATATTGATGATGTGGGTATTACAAGAGTAGATCTACCACGAGATCAAGGAGGCTAAACCCTAGAAGCTAGCCTATGGTATGATTGTTGTTCGTCCGACGGACTAAAGCCATCCGGTTTATATAGACACCGGAGAGGGCTAGGGTTACACAGAGTCGGTTACAATGGTAGGAGATCTGCATATCTGTATTGCCAAGCTTGCCTTCCACGCCAAGGAAAGTCCCATCCGGACACAGGACGAAGTCTTCAATCTTGTATCTTCATAGTCTTGGAGTCCGACCGATGATGATAGTTCGGCTATCCGGACACCCCCTAGTCCAGGACTCCCTCAGCTGATCTTCGTTCTTAGTATCATACGGTAAGCAGAACGCATCGTGAAAACTCCCCGTCTCTCTTCATGCCATGCCCAAAAATCTGTTATGTTCCTCGTGCACAGCGGTATCTTGAGTATCTCTGCAGCATCAAAAGGACTAAAGACAGACCGTACTAGGTCTTCTCTCCATTGAGCTGAAGTAGCATCAATCAGTTCCGACACCCTTTCTGGCGGATTAGGAACAAGTGAAGTAATCGGCATCTTGAAGTTATCACGAGGAATCTAGTTATGCTGCCAGATAAGTGTGGAAGCCCCATTACCAATTCTCCGGACCACTCCTTGTGCAACAATGTCCCTCCCATCAAGCACTGCTCACCATATCTGAGAGGGGTGAGATCCCAACTCAGCTTCAAGGAGTGAGCATTGAGGGAAATATACAGCCTTTAGCACCTTTGCACTAAGCGAGGTCTCATCGGTTATCAGCCGCCATGCTTGCCTAGCCAAGAGTGCTAGATTGAAAATCTCCAAATCACGAAAACCAAGACCACCCAAGTGCTTAGGCCTGGTCATCATGTCCCATGCAACCCAGCTAGGTTTCCTCTTACCTTGTTTGCTTCCCCACCATAATTGGCGAATTATGGATGTGATACTGTCACATAGGCGGACAGACCCCTTGGTAGACGAAAACAAGACATTGAAAAAACAGGGATTGCTTGTGCAACTGCCTTAATTAAAACTTCTTTTCCGACCGCAGATAGTAATTTCTCCATCCAACCTTTGATCCTTTCCCATACTCGGTCTCGCAGATACTTGAAAGTGCCATTCTTCGACTGGCCTACATCAGTTGGCATACCCAGATAATGTTCATTTAATGATTCATTTTGGACGTTTAAGGAATTCTTCGCCTCTTCCTTTATGGAATCTGGACATCCTTTACTAAAGAAGATGGAAGACTTCTTATTATTTATCCTCTGTCCCGATGCTCTGCAATAAATATCAAGCAGGTTTGACACTTCCTCTGACCCCTCCAAATTAGCCTTAAAAAGCAGCAGACTGTCATTTGCAAATAAAAGGTGGTTAATGGTGGGCGCCGTTAGAGCCACCTTAATACCTGCGAATGATGACCGAGAACTGGATTTCAGGAGGCACGAAAGGCCCTCTACTGCAATTAGGAATAGGTAGGGGGAGATTGGATCTCCCTGTCGGATACCTCTTGTAGGTATAAATGAATCAAGTTTCTCTCCATTAAAGAGAACATAAAAGGATACTGATGAGACCATCCCCATTACTATGTCAATCCACTGTTGAGAGAAACCCAATTTGCCCATGATACCTTTCAAATATGGCCATTCCAATCTGTCATAGGCTTTCATCATGTCCAGTTTCAAAGCACAAAAGCTATTAGATCGTGACCGTGTCCTCTTCATGAAGTGCAGACGTTCATAAGCACATATGATGTTATCTGTGATGAGTCTCCCAGGCACGAAAGCAGATTGTTCCTCAGATATAATATCAGGCAAAATATTCTTGAGTTTGTTGGCAACTACTTTGGATGCAATCTTGTAGAGCACGTTGCAAAGACTGATGGGTCTAAATTGAGACAACTGAGAAGGACTCATTACCTTTGGAATTAGGACCAACACAGTGTCATTAATGCCTTCCGGGCTTTCCTCCCCTTGCACTATTCTCAAAACAATTCCTGTAACATCATCACCACAAATATCCCAGTTGTGTTGATAAAAATGAGCAGGAAATCCGTCTGGACCAGGTGCTTTCGTTGGAAACATTTGGAATAATGCTGCTTAAGCTCATCCGACGTGTATTAGGCATTAAGGCGTGCATTCATTTCCTCTGTTACTTTCCTAGGCACATGATCTAGCACCGCATCCATGTTTTCAACTCCCTCCGAAGAGTACAAAGTTTGATAGAAACTATTTGCCATTGCCTTTAATTCATATGGATCAATAACGATCGCCCCCAAGGAATTTTGTAGTGCCTTAATCATATTCTTCTTTTGCCGCAAGCTTGCACGAAGATGAAAAAACCTGGTATTCTTATCACCCGCTGACAGCCACTGGATCCTTGCTCGCTGACGCCACATTAATTCCTCTCTATGGCACATCTCAATTAGGCGTTCATTGATCTTGAGTTCCACATGTGATGATCCAGTTCTAAGCGGATCCCCCCGCAGCTGATCCAGCTGTTTTTTCAAGAGCTTAATCTCCTTTTTCACATTACCAAAAGTATCATTGCTCCATCTGCTTAGACCTGCCGCCAAGTTCCGGAGCTTATTCCTCATGTCCTGAACTGTCAGGCAAGGCTCCACTGCATCCCATCCATCAACTAGAGCATCATGGAGGCCCTCATGTGTCTCCAACATTACTTCATAACGAAACTCCGGTTTTTTGTGTTGCTTTTTCATTCGTCCCATATCAACCAACAGTGCCGAGTGGTCTGAAGAAGCAGCTATCTCATGGGTGACAGCTGCTAGTGGAAACCTTGCCATCCAATCCGTGCTGACCAACGCCCTATCCAGTCTGCACCATGTGTATGTACCTCCAGTGACCTTCTTCTCGAAAGTCCAAAAACGACCAGTATAGCCCAAGTCTAGTAACATGCAAACATCAATTGTATCTCTGAAAGCCTGGATCTGTGCATTGCTGCGTTGACCAACACCCTCGTGCTCTTTCGGACATAAAACTTCATTAAAATCACCATGACAAAGCCAGGGTAAGCTGTAACGCCCTCGATGCGGCTATATCTCCCACGTGTCGAAGCACGACTTAGAGGCATAACCGCATTGAAAGCAATGTCGCAAGTGAGGTAATCTTCGCACAATCCATGTAATACATAAGGGAAAAGATACATAGTTGGCTTACAGTCGCCACTTCAACAATACATAAATAAACATCCATCATCCAGATTACACTCAAGGTCCGACTACGGAACCAAAATAAAAGAAGACTACCCCAAATGCTACACAGATCCCCGATCGTCCCGACTGGGCACCTCTACTGATCATCTAGAAATGATACATAGTAACGACCAAGGGCCTCATCAAATTCCCACTTCAGCTCAGTTGCGCCATTTGCGCCAGTATCCTCGGCACCTGCATCTGTTTTGGTAGAATCTATGAGCCACGAGGGCTCAGCAATCTCACACCCGCGAGATCAAGACTATTTAAGCTCATAGGTAGGTAAAGGTGTGATATGGTGGAGCTGCGGCAAGCACTAAGCATATATGGTGGCTAACATATGCAAATGAGAGCAAGAAGAGAAGCAACGCGGCGGTCGAGAAGCTAGAAGCGATCAAGAAGTGATCCTGAAACTACTTACGTCAAGCATAACACAAACTGTGTTCACTTCCCGGACTCCGCCGAGAAGAGACCATCACGGCTACACACAGGGTTGATGCATTTTAAAGAGGTCAAGTGTCAAGTTATCTACAACCGGACATTAACAAATTCCCATCTGCCTCATAACCGCGGGCACGACTTTCGAAAGATTATATACCCTGCAGGGGTGTCCCAACTCAGCCCATCACAAGCTCTCACGGTCAACGAAGGAATAGACCTTCTTCCGGGAAGACCTTGCAGGCAAGATGAGCATGGCGGCGGGGCAACCCGACGTGTCTGGCTGCGGCCGGATGTGTCCGGTGGAGGCGGAAGGGGAATTCGCTAGGGTTTCGTCCAGAATTCGGGGGAGGGGTCTATATATAGAGGTAGAGGGAGCTAGGAGTGTCCAAATGGGGTGTAGTTTTCGCCCACATGATCGTGATCGAACGACCGAGAGCATGGAGGTGACTTAAATGGGTTATTGGGCTGTTTTGGAGGGGTGTTGGGCTGCAACTTAAAAGAGGCCTTAGCGGGAGTGCGGTTAACCGTTGGAGTACCAAACGAGCTCCAAATGACCCGAAATTTGACAGGTGGTCTACCGGTGCTATACCAGGGCCACTTGACAAGGCTCGGTCCATTCCGAGAATGTTCAACACCCGCACACGAAAGGAGACAAAAGGGGTGCGCCGGTGCATGTGGGAGTGTCGGATTGCGAAACGGTCAATGAGGAAAATGCTCGGATGCATAAGACGAACACGTATGCAAATAAGATGCACATGATGACATCATATGATATGCATGACATGAATAAAATGAAAAACAAAAGACAAAACCCAACCACGGAGGAAATATCATATCACATAGCCGAAAATGGCAAGAGTTGGAGTTACAAAGATGGAAAGTTACATCCTGGGTGTTACAACACTCCACCACTACAAGAGGATCTCGTCCTGAGATCTAGGACTGAAAGAACTCCGGATATTCAGAACGGAGGTGATCCTCGCGCTCCCAGGTGGCTTCTCGGTCGGAATGGTGTGACCACTTCACTTTCAGGAATTTGATTGACTTGTTGCGAGTCTTGCGCTCGGTTTCTTCGAGAATAGCAACGGGGTGCTCATGATAAGAGAGATCTTCTTGGAGATCGATTTCTTCGAAGTTGATAGTGCGCTCAGGAGTCTTGAAGCACTTGCGAAGCTGTGACACGTGAAACACATCGTGCACGTTTGCAAAGTTGGATGGAAGCTCAAGTTGATAGGCGAGATCGCCTCTTTTTCCAATGATCTTGAAAGGACCCACGTATCTAGGGGCAAGCTTCCCTTTGATACCGAAGCGACGAGTGCCTTTCATTGGAGAGACGCGGAGGTAGACATGGTCTTCGATTTCAAAAGCCAAATCACGGTGCTTGCTATCATAGTAACTCTTCTGTCGCGATTGCGCGGCTTTGAGATTCTCACGAATGGCTTTGCACATTTCTTCGGCTTCTGTGATCAAGTCGTTGCCAAGAAGTTGGCGTTCACCTGTCTCAGACCAGTTGAGAGGAGTACGGCACTTTCTGCCATAGAGAATTTCGAATGGGGCCTTGCCCGAACTCGCTTGGAAGCTATTGTTGTAGGAAAACTCGGCATATGGAAGACAATCTTCCCACTTCATACCGAAAGAGATGACACAAGCCCTGAGCATATCTTCAAGGATTTGATTTACTCGCTCGACTTGGCCACTTGTTTGAGGATGGAAAGTTGTGCTGAAACGAATGTTGGTGACCATGGTCGTCTGAAAGGAGTCCCAGAACTTAGAAGTGAAGATGCTTCCACGATCTGAAGATATCAATTGTGGAATGCCGTGCAAGGAGACAATTCTGGAGGTGTATAGCTCTGCCAGCTGAGCTGCTGTGATAGATTCTTTGATAGGAAGAAAATGAGCCACTTTGGTAAGCTTGTCAATGACAACGAAGATAGCATCATTTCCACGCTTGGACTTAGGAAAACCAGTCACGAAGTCCATCTCGATATGGTCAAACTTCCATTCCGGAATAGCAAGAGGTTGGAGGAGACCAGCTGGTCTTTGGTGTTCTGCTTTCACTCTTCTGCAGACATCACATTCATTCACGAATTGAGCAATCTCTCGCTTCATTCGAGTCCTCCAATATGACTGCTTGAGGTCATGGTACATCTTTGTACTTCCAGGATGAATGGATAGGAGGGAATTGTGTGCCTCATTCATGATGACTTTTCTCAGATCGCCTTTTGGAACCACAATGTGATCCTCGAAGAAAAGAGTATATTTGTCATCCAAGCGATAGCACTTGTATTTAGGAATGCCCTTGTCAATACCACGTTTCACCTTCTTCACCATGGTATCCAGGAGTTGTGCCTCACGAATTTGATCTTCCAAAGTAGGAGAGACTATGAGGTTGGCAAGAAAGCCTTGAGGAACAACTTGAAGATTCAGCTTGCGGAAGGCTTCACAGAGATCCGGTTGAAACGGCTTGAGAATTAGACTGTTGCAATAAGCCTTTCTGCTCAAAGCATCTGCAATCACATTCGCCTTGCCAGGAGTATATTCGATACTCGGATTGTACTCTTGAATCATTTTGACCCATCGAGTTTGCCTGAGATTAAGGTTGGATTGAGTGAAGATATACTTGAGGCTCTTGTGATCGGTGAAAATGTCCACTTGCCTTCCCAATAAGAGATGTCTCCATGTTATCAATGCATGGACAACTGCCGCCAACTCAAGATCGTGAGTGGGGTAGTTCTTTTCGTTGGGCTTCAATTGACGAGAGGTATAGGCCACAACTTTCTTCTCTTGCATCAACACAGCACCGAGACCTTGAAGGGAAGCATCACAGAATACTTCGAATGGCTTGGATTCATCAGGAGGAGTCAAAACAGGAGCTATGACTAGCTTCTCTTTGAGGGTGTTGAAAGCGACGTCGCACTCAGGCGTCCAGACATACTTGACATGCTTCTGGAGGAGGTTGGAAAGAGGTTTTGCAATCTTAGAGAAGTTCTCAACGAATCTTCGGCAATAACTTGCAAGACCGAGAAAACTGCGGAGCTGTTTGACATTCTGAGGAGGTTCCCAATTCAGAACTGCAGAAACCTTCGCCGGATTAACAGCAATTCCCTTGGCGGAGATGATATGGCCAAGGTAAAGAACTTCATCAAGCCAGAACTCACATTTGGAAAACTTCGCATAGAATTGATACTCTCTGAGCTTGTCGAGCACCAATCGCAAATGTTTGGCATGATCCTGCTTATTCTTGGAGAAGACCAAAATATCATCGAGATACACCAAAACAAATTCATTGGTGTAGGGGTTGAAGATAAAGTTCATCATGCGAGAGAACGTTGGAGGAGCATTGACAAGGCCCAAAGACATGACAGTATATTCATAAGAACCATAGCTTGTTCTGAATGCTGTCTTGGGAATGTCTTGTTCACGAATGCGAATCTGATGATAACCCATACGAAGGTCAAGCTTGGAGAAGACTTTAGCCCCTTTGAGTTGCTCGAAAAGCTCATTGATGTTGGGAAGTGGGTACTTGTTCTTGATAGTCTTCTTGTTCAATGGACGGTAATCGACACAAAGTCGGTCCGTGCCATCCTTCTTCTGGACAAAAAGAACTCCACAACCCCATGGGGAAGAACTCGGTCTGATCAAACCCAGATGCTCTTGTTCATCGAGCTGCTTCTTTAATTCCTTCAGCTCCTAGGGTCCAAGCTTGTATGGACGCTTGCAAACGGGTTCTGTTCCAGGCTCAAGATCAATAACGAACTCGACTGGCCGATGAGGAGGCATACCCGGAAGCTCTTCTAGAAAGACATCTTGGTACTCACAAATGACTGGAATTTGAGAAATAGCATCCAATTCGCCCTTCTCATTGAGAGAAAACAACCGAATGGTTTCATCACGAGCGGCATAGATGATAACATCCTCAGAAGGGTGAGTCAATTGAATTTGCCTGGCAGCACAATCAAGCTGAGCCTTGTGCTTAGAAAGCCAGTCCATCCCGAGAATTAGATCAATATCAGAATCGCCAAGAACAACTGGAGAAGACAAAAATTTATAGTCGCCCATCTTGATACCGACATTTGGAACCATCATGCTAGAGCTCAAACACTTAGCTGGAGAAATAACTTGCATAGCTCTAGGTAACTCCTCTGTGTCAAAATTGTGCTTCGATGCAAAAGGATATGACATGAAAGAATGCGATGCACCAGTATCAAATAAGACTTTTGCAGAAATATCATTAACTGGAAGATTACCCATGATCACATCTGAAGAATCCTCTGCCTGAGCTGCATTCAACATGTTGACCTTTGCAGACTTGGAATTATGCTTGACCACTGCATTGCTTGAAGATCTCACAGGAGGAGGAGGAAGGCGCCTTTGATTTAAGCATTTGTTCGCGTAGTGACCTTTCTACTGGCACTTGTTGCAAGTCACTTCTAAGAGCGGACGATGATAGGGAGCACTTGACCTTGGAGCTTGAGGCTGAGACTTGTTCTGATAGCTTGGGTTGGGTGGGTGGGAAGATCCACGACCACCTGAGTTCTTCTGCTGGTAAGGCTGACGAAACGGAGGAGGAGGCAGGTAGAACTTCTGCTGCTTAGCTGCCACTTGTGAGGAAGAAGAAGATTGCACTGCATCTCTGATTCTCTTCTTAGAAGCCTCACACTTGAGCTGAGCACCTTCTTGCTTGAGTGCCATATTGTAGAATTGATCAAACTGAGTAGGCTCAATAAGAACGAGAGCTAACTGCAGATCCTCTCTAAGGCCACCTCTGAACTGATAGATCATACTTTTTTCATCTGGAACATCTTGCTTAGCAAAGCGAGCAAGTTTCTGAAACTGCTTGTTATATTCATACACTGACATGTTGCCTTGCTTGAGATTGCGGAACTCCTCTCGCTTGCTCTCAACAACACTGGTAGGAATATGGTGAGCTTTAAAGTCCCGACAGAAATCAGTCCAAGTAATCACTCGACCACCTCTGGAATCCTTGTATTGCTGGAACCAATCAGCTGCCTGATCCTTAAGCTGAAAAGAAGCGAACTTGACATAGTCCTCAGGCCTAACATTGCTGCATTGAAAATGCTTGTTGATATCCACGAGCCAATCATCGGCGTCTGTGGCCTCGACACAATAGCTGAAAGACTTCGGCTGATTTGCAAGGAATTGGTTGAGGGTAGGAAACTGAGGCTGATGATTGAACTGCCCTTGACCTTGATTCCCTTGGTTGCCTTGGCCTTGGTTGCGCTCTTGCATGAGCTGGATCATCATCTGAGCATGAGCGTTAGAGGCTGCCATCAAAGCTTGCCATGCCTCCGGAGGCGGAGGTGGAGGTGGAGGGTTCGCCTGACTCCCATCATTGCGTTCCGGATTCAGACGCGTTGGCGGAGCCATCCTGAAGAGGGTGACATCCGTTAGCATCTTGATAGACAGATAGACAAGTTGAATCAATCGGATAGAAATTGCAACATATAGTCTTCACAATAAACTATAAACATTCAAACAAGGATGAACGAATGAATTCCAAAGTAAACATCACACGTCCATTAAGGTGAGAAGCCACTTGAATAGAGATTGATGAATGAAATAAACAAGGTACGACTGGAACAAATACGTGGTAAGGATTACCCAATCACAAACCAAATATCTGCGGGAAGAAATGCTAGAGCTACTTGAATCCCACCTATAAACTCCCGAAACTTTCTGGTTATGCAATCTGGTGTTGGGGATACAGGGGAAGCACAATATCTCACCCAAACTAGCAATCCCTACATCCAGCTGTATCCATCCGTCAACACATAACCAAGAAACCTTCGGAAATCGTGTACCTCAACCTTCGAAAAGCATCCGTTATACGAGTTATGGCAATACTCCCGAGCTCGCCCCAGTACTGGGTTATCGGGGTTATCTCACCAACAACTGCATAAAAGAGATTTTCGACGTCGGCAAATCTCAGGTATTCCAGAACTGCAACGATAAAATTGTGACGACAACACCTCGGAGCTCAACTCCCCGGGACACTGCCACAACCCCTAAATGTCAGGAGGCACCAAGAACAATGTTCTCGTCACAAAACTATCAGAACGATTCCAAGATACCCACGTGATCCTAAATTTTTTTTAGTGAAATTTGAGAAGAGGATAGTCAAAACATCTACGTCAGGAGACCTCACCAGAGCGACGAAGGGACTGAGGAGTAAAAAGAATCCTACTCTCCGATATATATAATCCTAAGACTCAAAACATTTTTGTTTCTACACTCAACATCGCCAGCAAACAATCAAGCAGGGGCTCCTAAGTCGGGGATAGCTCTGATTACCAACTTGTAACACCCTCGATGCGGCTATATCTCCCACGTGTCGAAGCACGAGTTAGAGGCATAACCGCATTGAAAGCAATGTCGCAAGTGAGGTAATCTTCGCACAACCCATGTAATACATAAGGGAAAAGATACATAGTTGTCTTACAGCCGCCACTTCACACAATACATAAATAAACATCCATCATCCAGATTACACTCAAGGTCCGACTACGGAACCAAAATAAAAGAAGACTACCCCAAATGCTACACAGATCCCCGATCGTCCTGACTGGGCACCTCTACTGATCATCTAGAAATGATACATAGTAACGACCAAGGGCCTCATCAAATTCCCACTTCAGCTCAGTTGCGCCATTTGCGCCAGTATCCTCGGCACCTGCATCTGTTTTGGTAGAATCTATGAGCCACGAGGGCTCAGCAATCTCACACCCGCGAGATCAAGACTATTTAAGCTCATAGGTAGGTAAAGGTGTGATATGGTGGAGCTGCGGCAAGCACTAAGCATATATGGTGGCTAACATATGCAAATGAGAGCAAGAAGAGAAGCAACGCGGCGGTCGAGAAGCTAGAAGCGATCAAGAAGTGATCCTGAAACTACTTACGTCAAGCATAACACAAACCGTGTTCACTTCCCGGACTCCGCCGAGAAGAGACCATCACGGCTACACACACGGTTGATGCATTTTAAAGAGGTCAAGTGTCAAGTTATCTACAACCGGACATTAACAAATTCCCATGTGCCTCATAACCGCGGGCACGACTTTCGAAAGATTATATACCCTGCAGGGGTGTCCCAACTCAGCCCATCACAAGCTCTCACGGTCAACGAAGGAATAGACCTTCTCCCGGGAAGACCCGATCAGTCTCGGAATCCCGGTTCGCAAAACATTTCGACAATGGTAAAACAAGACCAGCAAAGCCGCCCGATGCACCGACAAATCTCGATAAGAGCTTCACATATCTCGTTCTCAGGGCGACACCGGATGAGACTAGCTACGAGTAAAACCAGCCCTCAAGTTTCCCCGAGGTGGCCCCGCAGGCAGCTCATTTCGGACCAACACTCGAAGGAGCACTGGTCCGGGGGGGTAATAAAGATGACCCTTGGGCTCGCGAAAACCCAAAGGAAAAGGGCTTAGGTGGAAAATGGTAAAACCAAAGTTGGGCCTTGCTGGAGGAGTTTTATTCAAAGCGAACTGTTAAGGGGGTCCCATAAATCACCCAACCGTGTAAGGAACGCAAAATCAAGGAACATAACACCGGTATACGGAACTAGGGCGGCAAGAGTGGAACAAGTCACCAGGCATAAGGCCGAGCCTTCCACCCTTTACCAAGTATATAAGGTGCATTAATATAAACAGGAGATATTGTGATACCCCAAAATAACCACGTTCCGACCTGGAACAAACTTCAGCTTCACCTGCAGCTAACAATGCTATAAGAGGGGCTGAGCAAAAGCGGTGACATGGCCAAACAACGGTTTGCTAGGACAGGATGGTTAGAGGTTCAACATGGCAATAGGTAGGCATGGTAGATAAAGGCAGGTAGGGCTAACATAGCGAAAGAGCGAGTACTAGCAAGCAAAGATAGTAATGATTTCGAAGGTATGATCATCTTGCCTGCAAGGTTCTCAGAGTTGTCGAAGGTTTGATCCTCGTAAGCGTTCTCAACAGGTTCCTCGTGCACGTACTCGTCTCCCGGCTCTACCCAAAGCAAGAACACGAGCAAGGAACCACAATAAATCACTGTGCAATGCGCAAGCAATATGATGCAAAACATGTCATGATATGCGAGATGTGATATGCAATGCATATGCGTGCTTCGGGAGGAAAAAGGATGAACAAGGCATCAACTTGGCAAACCAAGTATGCCGCTGGAAAGATGAGATGATTCGGGTGAAATCGATATAAAGATCACCGGGAACGGATGCACGGTTTGCAAATGGCAAGCAAGACAAGTATGACACAAAGCTGCGTTTAACAGCACGATGCTACTTAGCATGCAACAAGAAACTATGCTACAGCACCGCAACATGAAAACAAAGCATATGGCAGTGATCTACAGGAGATGCTTTACAAAATAGGAACACTGAGCTACGGCTCAATCACATCATAACAGGTTCAAACAAGCATGAAGAAAGTGCAAAAAAATTATCAGGCTGGACATGGCATAAACAGCAGCACGAAGCAATGTTCAGAGCAGGTTATCAACATGCTATAGGAACTTATAATAGCAAAATAAGACATGGCATAAATCTACTCAAAGCATAGATCAAAAGTCCCTTACTGACCATAAGTCAAAAAGGACTAGAAAATATGATGGCACCCACGTAAACATAGCAAGTTTCGTTAACTGATTTCAGCAAACAAAGCATGGCATTGAAATAATTATGAAGGCACCTTCGCGAGCTCGATGCACTCACTATAGAGCTCCTCATGATAAACTAAGCATACATCCATCAAAAAGACATGATATAGAAGCTATACATGGCAAGAAACAACATCATAGCATACCCGGACCAACTACAACAACCTCAGCCAAATTGAATAACATGTAAACAATCTGCCAGGAAACAGTTTGAAGCAAAAGTAGAGCACGAAAATGACATGCTATACTACTCCATAATTGCAACCAGGACCATGGATGAATAGAGCAAAACCATGTTTTCAAAACACCCTTACTGAAGTATCTCAAATTATGCATGGATCTCTCTATAGCAACATGTTTACATGGCATCAAATTTGCAGCAGAACAGGAACTAAAATCAGCGTTAACACGAAGCCTAGTTTGCATGCTTGTGCTAGTCACCACATTGATCACAAAAATACATGGTAAGCACCTCTGTAAAGAAGACATAGCCTAGTTCAAAACACATTTAGGGATCAACCTCATAGGATGCACACATCAATCATGGCAAAAATGACAAAAGAGCTCGTGCTGATAAGGATCTGAAACTAACAATATGAAGCCCTCTTCCAACAGCATTTCGGGCATCAAGATGACCTCAAATGTAAATGATGCAATGGAATGAAATGATGTACTCTTCGAGGCGAACAATTTGACATATTACACGCACAAAACGGAGCTACGGATGCGAAGATGTGATGCGATGAACATGCAATGATTTTACCAGCAGATAAAAGACTTAGTGAAATAAACAGGGGGGAAGAGGTCAACCGGTCCGATCTGGATCTGGATCTGGCGCGCGCGGTTCCCGAGGCGGCAGCGCGGCTCGCCGGAGACGGGGACGACGGCGGCCGGAGGGAGGAGGACGAGGCCGGGGCGCGCTGGAGACGGCGGCCGGAGGAGAGGAGGGCGAGGCCGG
>NC_057801.1:595194509-595203886 GCF_018294505.1 Triticum aestivum | reverse complement strand
CGGACGTGTCCGGCTGCGGCCGGACGTGTCCGGTGGCGGCGGAAGGGGAATTCGCTAGGGTTTCGTCCGGAATTCGGGGGAGGGGTCTATATATAGAGGTAGAGGGAGCTAGGAGTGTCCAAATGGGGTGTAGTTTTCGCCCACATGATCGTGATCGAACGACCGAGAGCATGGAGGTGACTTAGATGGGTTATTGGGCTGTTTTGGAGGGGTGTTGGGCTGCAACTTAAAAGAGGCCTTAGCGGGAGTGCGGTTAACCGTTGGAGTACCAAACGAGCTCCAAATGACCCGAAATTTGACAGGTGGTCTACCGGTGCTATACCAGGGCCACTTGACAAGGCTCGGTCCATTCCGAGAACGTTCAACACCCGCACACGAAAGGAGACAAAAGGGGTGCGCCGGTGCATGTGGGAGTGTCGGATTGCGAAACGGTCAATGGGGAAAATGCTCGGATGCATAAGACGAACACGTATGCAAATAAGATGCACATGATGACATCATATGATATGCATGACATGAATAAAATGAAAAACAAAAGACAAAACCCAACCATGGAGGAAATATCATATCACATAGCTGAAAATGGCAAGAGTTGGAGTTACAAAGATGGAAAGTTACATCCTGGGTGTTACAACACTCCACCACTACAAGAGGATCTCGTCCTGAGATCTAGGACTGAAAGAACTCCGGATATTCAGAACGGAGGTGATCCTCGCGCTCCCAGGTGGCTTCTCGGTCGGAATGGTGTGACCACTTCACTTTCAGGAGTTTGATTGACTTGTTGCGAGTCTTGCGCTCGGTTTCTTCGAGAATAGCAACGGGGTGCTCATGATAAGAGAGATCTTCTTGGAGATCGATTTCTTCGAAGTTGATAGTGCGCTCAGGAGTCTTGAAGCACTTGCGAAGCTGTGACACGTGAAACACATCGTGCACGTTTGCAAAGTTGGATGGAAGCTCAAGTTGATAGGCGAGATCGCCTCTTTTTCCAATGATCTTGAAAGGACCCACGTATCTAGGGGCAAGCTTCCCTGTGATACCGAAGCGACGAGTGCCTTTCATTGGAGAGACGCGGAGGTAGACATGGTCTTCGATTTCAAAAGCCAAATCACGGTGCTTGCTATCATAGTAACTCTTCTGTCGCGATTGCGCGGCTTTGAGATTCTCACGAATGGCTTTGCACATTTCTTCGGCTTCTGTGATCAAGTCGTTGCCAAGAAGTTGGCGTTCACCTGTCTCAGACCAGTTGAGAGGAGTACGTCACTTTCTGCCATAGAGAATTTCAAATGGGGCCTTGCCTGAACTCGCTTGGAAGCTATTGTTGTAGGAAAACTCGGCATATGGAAGACAATCTTCCCACTTCATACCGAAAGAGATGACACAAGCCCTGAGCATATCTTCAAGGATTTGATTTACTCGCTCGACTTGGCCACTTGTTTGAGGATGGAAAGTTGTGCTGAAACGAATGTTGGTGCCCATGGCCGTCTGAAAGGAGTCCCAGAACTTAGAAGTGAAGATGCTTCCACGATCTGAAGATATCAATTGTGGAATGCCGTGCAAGGAGATAATTCTGGAGGTGTATAGCTCTGCCAGCTGAGCTGCTGTGATAGATTCTTTGATAGGAAGAAAATGAGCCACTTTGGTAAGCTTGTCAATGACAACGAAGATAGCATCATTTCCACGCTTGGACTTAGGAAAACCAGTCACGAAGTCCATCTCGATATGGTCAAACTTCCATTCCGGAATAGCAAGAGGTTGGAGGAGACCAGCTGGTCTTTGGTGTTCTGCTTTCACTCTTCTGCAGACATCACATTCATTCACGAATTGAGCAATCTCTCGCTTCATTCGAGTCCACCAATATGACTGCTTGAGGTCATGGTACATCTTTGTACTTCCAGGATGAATGGATAGGAGGGAATTGTGTGCCTCATTCATGATGACTTTTCTCAGATCGCCTTTTGGAACCACAATGTGATCCTCGAAGAAAAGAGTATCTTTGTCATCCAAGCGATAGCACTTGTATTTAGGAATGCCCTTGTCAATACCACGTTTCACCTTCTTCACCATGGTATCCAGGAGTTGTGCCTCACGAATTTGATCTTCCAAAGTAGGAGAGACTATGAGGTTGGCAAGAAAGCCTTGAGGAACAACTTGAAGATTCAGCTTGCGGAAGGCTTCACAGAGATCCGGTTGAAACGGCTTGAGAATTAGACTGTTGCAATAAGCCTTTCTGCTCAAAGCATCTGCAATCACATTCGCCTTGCCAGGAGTATATTCGATACTCGGATTGTACTCTTGAATCATTTCGACCCATCGAGTTTGCCTGAGATTAAGGTTGGGTTGAGTGAAGATATACTTGAGGCTCTTGTGATCGGTGAAAATGTCCACTTGCCTTCCCAATAAGAGATGTCTCCATGTTATCAATGCATGGACAACTGCCGCCAACTCAAGATCGTGAGTGGGGTAGTTCTTTTCGTTGGGCTTCAACTGACGAGAGGTATAGGCCACAACTTTCTTCTCTTGCATCAACACAGCACCGAGACCTTGAAGGGAAGCATCACAGAATACTTCGAATGGCTTGGATTCATCAGGAGGAGTCAAAACAGGAGCTATGACTAGCTTCTCTTTGAGGGTGTTGAAAGTGACGTCGCACTCAGGCGTCCAGACATACTTGACATGCTTCTGGAGGAGGTTGGAAAGAGGTTTTGCAATCTTAGAGAAGTTCTCAACGAATCTTCGGCAATAACTTGCAAGACCGAGAAAACTGCAGAGCTGTTTGACATTCTGAGGAGGTTCCCAATTCAGAACTGCAGAAACCTTCGCCGGATTAACAGCAATTCCCTTGGCGGAGATGATATGGCCAAGGTAAAGAACTTCATCAAGCCAGAACTCACATTTGGAAAACTTTGCATAGAATTGATACTCTCTGAGCTTGTCGAGCACCAATCGCAAATGTTTGGCATGATCCTGCTTATTCTTGGAGAAGACCAAAATATCATCGAGATACACCAAAACAAATTCATTGGTGTAGGGGTTGAAGATAAAGTTCATCATGCGAGAGAACGTTGGAGGAGCATTGACAAGGCCCAAAGACATGACAGTATATTCATAAGAACCATAGCTTGTTCTGAATGCTGTCTTGGGAATGTCTTGTTCACGAATGCGAATCTGATGATAACCCATACGAAGGTCAAGCTTGGAGAAGACTTTAGCCCCTTTGAGTTGCTCGAAAAGCTCATTGATGTTGGGAAGTGGGTACTTGTTCTTGATAGTCTTCTTGTTCAATGGACGGTAATCGACACAAAGTCGGTCCGTGCCATCCTTCTTCTGGACAAAAAGAACTCCACAACCCCATGGGGAAGAACTCGGTCTGATCAAACCCAGACGCTCTTGTTCATCGAGCTGCTTCTTCAATTCCTTCAGCTCCTTGGGTCCAAGCTTGTATGGACGCTTGCAAACGGGTTCTGTTCCAGGCTCAAGATCAATAACGAACTCGACTGGCCGATGAGGAGGCATACCCGGAAGCTCTTCTGGAAAGACATCTTGGTACTCACAAACGACTGGAATTTGAGAAATAGCATCCAATTCGCCCTTCTCATTGAGAGAAAACAACCGAATGGTTTCATCACGAGCGGCATAGATGATAACATCCTCAGAAGGGTGAGTCAATTGAATTTGCCTGGCAGCACAATCAAGCTGAGCCTTGTGCTTAGAAAGCCAGTCCATCCCGAGAATTAGATCAATATCAGAATCGCCAAGAACAACTGGAGAAGACAAAAATTTATAGTCGCCCATCTTGATACCGACATTTGGAACCATCATGCTAGAGCTCAAACACTTAGCTGGAGAAATAACTTGCATAGCTCTAGGTAACTCCTCTGTGTCAAAATTGTGCTTCGATGCAAAAGGATATGACATGAAAGAATGCGATGCACCAGTATCAAATAAGACTTTTGCAGGAATATCATTAACTGGAAGATTACCCATGATCACATCTGAAGAATCCTCTGCCTAAGCTGCATTCAACATGTTGACCTTTGTAGACTTGGAATTATGCTTGACCACTGCATTGCTTGAAGATCTCACAGGAGGAGGAGGAGGAAGGCGCCTTTGATTTAAGCATTTGTTCGTGTAGTGACCTTTCTACTGGCACTTGTTGCAAGTCACTTCTGAGAGTGGACGATGATAGGGAGCACTTGACCTTGGAGCTTGAGGCTGAGACTTGTTCTGATAGCTTGGGTTGGGTGGGTGGGAAGATCCACGACCACCTGAGTTCTTCTGCTGGTAAGGCTGACGAAACGGAGGAGGAGGCAGGTAGAACTTCTGCTGCTTAGCTGCCACTTGTGAGGAAGAAGAAGATTGCACTGCATCTCTGATTCTCTTCTTAGAAGCCTCACACTTGAGCTGAGCACCTTCTTGCTTGAGTGCCATATTGTAGAATTGATCAAACTGAGTAGGCTCAATAAGAACGAGAGCTAACTGCAGATCCTCTCTAAGGCCACCTCTGAACTGATAGATCATACTTTTTTCATCTGGAACATCTTGCTTAGCAAAGCGAGCAAGTTTCTGAAACTGCTTGTTATATTCATACACTGACATGTTGCCTTGCTTGAGATTGCGGAACTCCTCTCGCTTGCTCTCAACAACACTGGTAGGAATATGGTGAGCTTTAAAGTCCCGACAGAAATCAGTCCAAGTAATCACTCGACCACCTCTGGAATCCTTGTATTGCTGGAACCAATCAGCTGCCTGATCCTTAAGCTGAAAAGAAGCGAACTTGACATAGTCCTCAGGCCTAACATTGCTGCATTGAAAATGCTTGTTGATATCCACGAGCCAATCATCGGCGTCTGTGGCCTCGACACAATAGCTGAAAGACTTCGGCTGATTTGCAAGGAATTGGTTGAGGGTAGGAAACTGAGGCTGATGATTGAACTGCCCTTGACCTTGATTCCCTTGGTTGCCTTGGCCTTGGTTGCGCTCTTGCATGAGCTGGATCATCATCTGAGCATGAGCGTTAGAGGCTGCCATCAAAGCTTGCCATGCCTCCGGAGGCGGAGGTGGAGGTGGACGGTTCGCCTGACTCCCATCATTGCGTTCCGGATTCAGACGCGTTGGCGGAGCCATCCTGAAGAGGGTGACATCCGTTAGCATCTTGATAGACAGATAGACAAGTTGAATCAATCGGATAGAAATTGCAACATATAGTCTTCACAATAAACTATAAACATTCAAACAAGGATGAACGAATGAATTCCAAAGTAAACATCACACGTCCATTAAGGTGAGAAGCCACTTGAATAGAGATTGATGAATGAAATAAACAAGGTACGACTGGAACAAATACGTGGTAAGGATTACCCAATCACAAACCAAATATCTGCGGGAAGAAATGCTAGAGCTACTTGAATCCCACCTATAAACTCCCGAAACTTTCTGGTTATGCAATCTGGTGTTGGGGATACAGGGGAAGCACAATATCTCACCCAAACTAGCAATCCCTACATCCAGCTGTATCCATCCGTCAACACATAACCAAGAAACCTTCGGAAATCGTGTACCTCAACCTTCGAAAAGCATCCGTTATACGAGTTATGGCAATACTCCCGAGCTCGCCCAAGTACTGGGTTATCGGGGTTATCTCACCAACAACTGCATAAAAGAGATTTTCGATGTCGGCAAATCTCAGGTATTCCAGAACTGCAACGATAAAATTGTGACGACAACACCTCGGAGCTCAACTCCCCGGGACACTGCCACAACCCCTAAATGTCAGGAGGCACCAAGAATAATGTTCTCGTCACAAAACTATCAGAACGATTCCAAGATACCCGCGTGATCCTAAAATTTTTTTAGTGAAATTTGAGAAGAGGATAGTCAAAACATCTACGTCAGGAGACCTCACCAGAGCGACGAAGGGACTGAGGAGTAAAAAGAATCCTACTCTCCGATATATATAATCCTAAGACTCAAAACATTTTTGTTTCTAGACTCAACATCGCCAGCAAACAATCAAGCAGGGGCTCCTAAGTCGGGGATAGCTCTGATTACCAACTTGTAACACCCTCGATGCGGCTATATCTCCCATGTGTCGAAGCACGACTTAGAGGCATAACCGCATTGAAAGCAATGTCGCAAGTGAGGTAATCTTCGCACAACCCATGTAATACATAAGGGAAAAGATACATAGTTGTCTTACAGTCGCCACTTCACACAATACATAAATAAACATCCATCATCCAGATTACACTCAAGGTCCGACTACGGAACCAAAATAAAAGAAGACTACCCCAAATGCTACATAGATGCCCGATCGTCCCGACTGGGCACCTCTACTGATCATCTAGAAACGATACATAGTAACGACCAAGGGCCTCATCAAATTCCCACTTCAGCTCAGTTGCGCCATTTGCGCCAGTATCCTCGGCACCTGCATCTGTTTTGGTAGAATCTATGAGACACGAGGGCTCAGCAATCTCACACCCGCGAGATAAAGACTATTTAAGCTCATAGGTAGGTAAAGGTGTGATATGGTGGAGCTGCAGCAAGCACTAAGCATATATGGTGGCTAACATATGCAAATGAGAGCGAGAAGAGAAGCAACGCGGCGGTCGAGAAGCTAGAAGCGATCAAGAAGTGATCCTGAAACTACTTACGTCAAGCATAACACAAACCGTGTTCACTTCCCGGACTCCGCCGAGAAGAGACCATCACGGCTACACACACGGTTGATGCATTTTAAAGAGGTCAAGTGTCAAGTTATCTACAACCGGACATTAACAAATTCCCATCTGCCTCATAACCGCGGGCACGACTTTCGAAAGATTATATACCCTGCAGGGGTGTCCCAACTCAGCCCATCACAAGCTCTCACGGTCAACGAAGGAATAGACCTTCTCCCGGGAAGACCCGATCAGTCTCGGAATCCCGGTTCGCAAAACATTTCGACAATGGTAAAACAAGACCAGCAAAGCCGCCCGATGCGCCGACAAATCTCGATAAGAGCTGCACATATCTCGTTCTCAGAGCGACACCAGATGAGACTAGCTACGAGTAAAACCAGCCCTCAAGTTTCCCCGAGGTGGCCCCGCAGGCAGCTCATTTCGGACCAACACTCGAAGGAGCACTGGCCCGGGGGGGGGGGTAATAAAGATGACCCTTGGGCTCGCGAAAACCCAAAGGAAAAGGGCTTAGGTGGCAAATGGTAAAACCAAAGTTGGGCCTTGCTGGAGGAGTTTTATTCAAAGCGAACTGTTAAGGGGGTCCCATAAATCACCCAACCGTGTAAGGAACGCAAAATCAAGGAACATAACACCGGTATACGGAACTAGGGCGGCAAGAGTGGAACAAGTCACCAGGCATAAGGCCGAGCCTTCCACCCTTTACCAAGTATATAAGGTGCATTAATATAAACAGGAGATATTGTGATACCCCAAAATAACCATGTTCCGACCTGGAACAAACTTCAGCTTCACCTGCAGCTAACAATGCTATAAGAGGGGCTGAGCAAAAGCGGTGACATGGCCAAACAACGGTTTGCTAGGACAGGATGGTTAGAGGTTCAACATGGCAATAGGTAGGCATGGTAGATAAAGGCAGGTAGGGCTAACATAGCGAAAGAGCGAGTACTAGCAAGCAAAGATAGTAATGATTTCGAAGGTATGATCATCTTGCCTGCAAGGTTCTCAGAGTTGTCGAAGGTTTGATCCTCGTAAGCGTTCTCAACAGGTTCCTCGTGCACGTACTCGTCTTCCGGCTCTACCCAAAGCAAGAACACAAGCAAGGAACCACAATAAATCACTATGCAATGCGCAAGCAATATGATGCAAAACATGTCATGATATGCGAGATGTGATATGCAATGCATATGCGTGCTTCGGGAGGAAAAAGGATGAACAAGGCATCAACTTGGCAAACCAAGTATGCCGCTGGAAAGATGAGATGATTCGGGTGAAATCGATATAAAGATCGCCGGGAACGGATGCACGGTTTGCAAATGGCAAGCAAGACAAGTATGACACAAAGCTGCATTTAACAGCACGATGCTACTTAGCATGCAACAAGAAACTATGCTACAGCACCCCAACATGAAAACAAATCATATGGCAGTGATCTACAGGAGATGCTTTACAAAATAGGAACACTGAGCTACGGCTCAATCACATCATAACAGGTTCAAACAAGCATGAAGAAAGTGCAAAAACATTATCAGGCTGGACATGGCATAAACAGCAGCACGAAGCAATGTTCAGAGCAGGTTATCAACATGCTACAGGAACTTATAATAGCAAAATAAGATATGGCATAAATCTACTCAAAGCATAGATCAAAAGTTCCTTACTGACCATAAGCCAAAAAGGACTAGAAAATATGATGGCACCCACGTAAACATAGCAAGTTTCGTTAACAGATTTCAGCAAACAAAGCATGGCATTGAAATAATTACGAAGGCACCTTCGCGAGCTCGATGCACTCACTATAGAGCTCCTCATGATAAACTAAGCATACATCGATCAAAAAGACATGACATAGAATCTATACATGGCAAGAAACAACATCATAGCATACCCGGACCAACTACAACAACCTCGGCCAAATTGAATAACATGTAAACAATCTGCCAGGAAACAGTTTGAAGCAAAAATAGAGCACGAAAATGACATGCTAGACTACTCCATAATTGCAACCAGGACCATGGATGAATAGAGCAAAACCATGTTTTCAAAACACCCTTACTGAAGTATCTCAAATTATGCATGGATCTCTCTATAGCAACATGTTTACATGGCATCAAATTTGCAGCAGAACAGGAACTAAAATCAGCGTTAACACGAAGCCTAGTTTGCATGCTTGTGCTAGTCACCACATTGATCACAAAAATACATGGTAAGCACCTCTGTAAAGAAGACATAGCCTAGTTCAAAACACATTTAGGGATCAACCTCATAGGATGCACACATCAATCATGGCAAAAATGACAAAAGAGCTCGTGCTGATAAGGATCTGAAACTAACAATATGAAGCCCTCTTCCAACAGCATTTCGGGCATCAAGATGACCTCAAATGTAAATGATGCAATGGAATGAAATGATGTACTCTTCGAGGCGAACAATTTGACATATTACACGCACAAAACGGAGCTACGGATGCGAAGATGTGATGCGATGAACATGCAATGATTTTACCAGCAGATAAAAGACTTAGTGAAATAAACAGGGGGGAAGAGGTCAACCGGTCCGATCTGGATCTGGATCTGGCGCGCGCGGTTCCCGAGGCGGCAGCGCGGCTCGCCGGAGACGGGGACGACGGCGGCCGGAGGGAGGAGGACGAGGCCGGGGCGCGCTGGAGACGGCGGCCGGAGGAGAGGAGGGCGAGGCCGG
>NC_057801.1:594143066-594162049 GCF_018294505.1 Triticum aestivum | reverse complement strand
GGGCCGGGCGGGCCCGACGGCGGAGGCGGCGGCGCGGGACAGGTGTCGGGCGCTGGTTGGCTGCGGGCGCGGGGCGGACGTGTCCGGCAAGGCGCGGACGCGTCCGGTGGCGGCGGAGGGCGAAAAATCTAGGGTTTGGGGGGATTTGACCGAAAATTTCGGGGGAGGTCTAGTTTTATAGGTAGAGGGAGTTAGGAGAGTCCAAATGAGGAGCGGTTTTCGGCCATGCGATCGTGATCGAACGACCGAGAGCATGGAGGGGGTTTAGATGGGTTTTGGGCCACTTTGGAAGGGGTGTTGGGCTGCAAAGAGAGAGGGGCTTTTTCGGTTACCCGGATAACCGTTGGAGTATCAAACAAACTCCAAATGGCACAAAACTTGACAAGCGGTCTACCGGTGCTATACCAAGGCCACTTGGCAAGCCTCGGTCCATTCCGAGAAAGTTTAATACCCACTCACAACAGGAGAGAAAAAGGGGAACGCCGGAGGGCATAGGAGTGCCGGATTGCAAAACGGACAACGGGGAAAAGGCTCGGATGCATGAGACGAACACGTATGAAAAATGAAATGCACATGATGACATGATGAAATGCAACACGCAAGCAAATGACATGGCAACAATGGCGAATGGCTGGCAGACACCTGGCGCATCGGGTCCGGGGCGTTACATGGGATGCGTGGCAGCTTTAAGCCGCTTTATCTCCAGACTAGGAGAACTAGCATTGCCACTTTATCGCCTTCTCCGACACACCGATCACTTCGAGTGGACGGACGCGGCAATGGCCGGACTGGAAGAAATAAAGGCTCTTTTAGCGAGCAACCCAATCCAGGCCGCGACGAACATCGGCGAACCCATGTTGTTATACATATCGGCAACACACCAAGTCGTGAGTGTGGTGCTCGTCGTCGAACGAGAGGAGGAAAGACACAAATTCCCGCTTTAAAAGCTGGTATACTATGTATCTACTGTCCTTACACCATGCAAATCCCGGTACCCTCATTACCAAAAAAATAGCATGCACGGTCTTCATGGCATCCCGGAAGCTACGACACTACTTTCAAGAGTGCTCAATCACAGTGGCCTCTGAAGTACCACTCAATGACATAATAAACAACCGCGATGCCATAGGCCGGATTGCCAAGTGGGCCGTTGAGCTCCTCCCATTCGACATAACATACAGACCGCGCCGGGCCATTAAATCCCAAGTACTGGCCGACTTCGTCACCAAATGGACAGAGGCCAAACTCCTTAAAGAATATGGCACATACTCCAACTGGGTCATGCACTTCGATGGTTCCAAAATGCTGGCAGGCCTAGGCGCGGGCGTTGTCCTGACATCACCCACTGGAGATACTTTTCAGTACGTACTCCAAATATTATACACAGACTCCAACAATGCAGCCGAATACGAGGCCTTATTACATGGTCTTTAGATGACTGTCTCCATGGGCATACAACGCCTGTAAGTGCACGGGGATTCAAACCTTGCAATATCTCAAATAAATGGAGATTTCGATGCTAAAGATCCAAAGATGGCGGCTTACCGTAATGTCGTTCTCAAAATGTCGGCTCGGTTCCAGGGGCTCGAGTTTCATCATGTGGCTCGAGAAAGTAATCAAGCGGCGGATGTCCTTGCTCGCATCGGTGCCAAGCATGACCCTGTCCCACCTAATATCTTTTTGGAAAGGCTTTTCAAGCCATCCATGGTGTGGCAAAGCAAGAGCGGCAACACCAATCCGGATCCAACTATAACCCCAGATTCTGAACACACCGATATCATCGGGGGGCCAGCCACCGAAATAACACCATCGGCCCATCTCATCATGGCAGTCATTGCCCCATGGACCGAACCCTTCTTTGACTACCTTAATAGGCGAGAACTCCCTGAGGATCAGAATGAGGTGCGCTGCATTGTCCAATGCTCTAAAGCCTACAAGGTTCATGACGGAGAACTCTACAAGAAAAGCGCTACCGGAGTACTTCAAAGATGTATCTCCGAGGAAGAAGGGCGACAACTCTTGGCTGAAATTCATGCCGGTCTCGGTGGTCACCACGCCGCGACTCCGGCACTTGTAAGAAAGGCCAGTCGTACATGTTTTTATTGGCCGATGGCCCAAGCAGATGCACAGGACCATGTCCAACATTGTGTCAGATGACAGCTTTTCGCCAACCAAAGCCATATGCCACCCACCGCTCTACAAACAATCCCCATCACTTGGCCTTTTGCAGTCTGGGGGCTTGATATGGTCGGACCCCTTAAAGAAGGAAGCCATAAGAAAAAATATCTGTTGGTTATGGTGGATAAATTCACTAAGTGGATAGAGGTCAAACCAGTTAAAACGGCCGAAGCCAGACTAGTGATAAGACTTCATATCTGGTGTTGTGCACCGTTATGGTGTTCCACACAGCACTATCACTGATAATGGCTCCAATTTCATAGCTGATGAGGTGAAAACTTGGTGTGCTAATCTGGGCATTAAGCTCGATTACGCCTCCATCTATCACTCGCAAACGAATGGCCAAGTCGAGTGAGCCAATGGTCTTATTATGAGCGGCATTAAGCCCAGACTAGTGCGGTCTTTGAAAGAATCAGACAAGCACTGGGTAGAGGAGCTCAACTCCGTACTCTGGGGGCTGCGGACCACGACTAACCGCACTATCGGATACGCACCTTTCTTCATGGTGTACAGCGCAGAGGCTGTGTTACCCTGCAACATTATTCATGACTCACCTTGAGTGTGCATGTATGAAGAGGGAGAGGCCGAGCTTGACCGGCAGGACAACTTAGATGCCCTGGAGGAGGAGCGTGACGTTGCAAAAGCCTGTTCCGCATTTTATCAACAACAGGCCCGCAGATATTAAAGCAGAGAAGTACGGGCCAAGACTTATAATGTTGGTGAACTTGTTCTACGCTTGCTGGAGAAGAAAAAGGACAAACTCAAGCCCAAGTGGGAGGGTCCCTTCATCATTGACGAAGTCCTCACCGGAGGAGCGTACCGCCTGCGTGATGCATCAGACAATCGCCTAGAGCCGAACTGATGGAACGCGGCCTGACTCCGAAGATTCTATGCCTAGCGCCAAACTCTTCGTTCGTCTCCTTTCTCCCTTTTGTCTCCATTATTTATTTGTTTTTTCCTCTCTTTTCACCTTTTCTTTTTTAGCCTTAAAGCTCTCGTGCGGCTAAACCATACACCTACGACGCACACATTCTCAAATATGTACGTCAATTATACTTGGGGTCTTCTTGTACAAAAGCTTATTATTATTATTGTTTTCCGAGAATTAAGCTAACCACATATGTGTCTTTTCCGTGTATGTACCTTTTCTTCGCCATTATATGCATCGATATGACTTATGTTTTGGCCAAGCTGGGTTGCCTAGCTCCTGTGCTTATGCCCAACATTCCCGTTAGTTCGGCTAGGGCATAAAGGGAGCACCTCTATGATTGTTACTGTCGGGTCATCCGGATATGTACCTCAGAGTGGGTGAAGCCGAAAGCTAGCGTTCTCAATGGAATATTCGGTCGGCGGACTAAAGATGTTTTTTTACTCGTTACACTATGAACCCCCAGATGTTACGTATGCTGTGATTTTTCAATCACAGTTCGGACATGCACGTTAACGCATGCTGACCCAGGGAAAGGAACCTTTAACGGAACTATTCTCTCTGGAAGATGTTTCTTACGATCAAAATGTAATATAACATAGCTAGCTGGATACTTGTCTGTTCAAGCAACTATGACCCCTACGCCTGGTTTCCACGCATACCCTGGTCTATATTACCGAGCGGGTATTCGAAAACACTCCACACCTTCGGGTCCAGAGGTCGAAGCGAAAAGGTCCGCCATGACAATCATTTTACAATCCGGCTAGGGACCAATTTGTCAATTGAAGTACATAGTCACTTGGACTCAAAAACTTCTTCCTCTATGCCATCTAACAAGCTATCTAGCTTACAATCCTGTTGGGAATACTTTGCGGCTACTTGTACCTGGTCATATAACAAACTAACGGGAATTTCTTTTCCATCTGACCCTAAAGGTCCGACCCGGGCCACGTGATTCAGGTCGAGTTTGGTATACCGTGTTTTCACCATGGCCTAGGCCTCTCGCGCACCTTCCCGGCAGGCCGATATCTTCTATAATCGGAAGCGTCGCCGCGCTCCCTTGAATAGATGTACAAGCTCCTCTATACTTCCTAGAGGGGAGTCGGATGGCCATAAGGCCTTGGCGATACTTTTCATGACCTGCCAAGCTCTCTCGTGCATTTGCGACAGCTCTTGTAGCAGATCGCCCGAAGATCCAGACATCTCCTCTTCGGGACGGACGGTCAGCATACCTACAGACATAACTCTGTCAGTTCCTTTCCTCGCCGAACTATGCGAAGGTAAGTTTGAACACATACTAAATATACCGCCTCGCAGCCTCTTATTTTCCTTCACGGAGTCAGCCAGCTGGCCCGAACATCTTTCAGTTCTACGCCCAGCTGGGTGTTGGAATCCTGGAGTTTGTTTTTCTCCTCCCCGACCCGTGTCAGTATATGTTCGCCCGCGGCCAGTTGCCTTTTGGCTTCTGGACCACTCGCTTGTGCGACTTCCGGTGCCTCTCCCAGATGATCTGATGACTCTGCCATAAGATATGCACCTATATTAATAATCCTGGTATATGATTATGTTTTCTTGATAGAGGGGAACATTACCAGACACTTCCTTCTTGGATTTCTCCAGTTCGGCGGTAGCAGCAGCTAGCTGGGTCTGACACTTTTCCAGCTCTTGAGACAACAGGTTGTTCTTCTCTGTGAGCACCTGGATATACGATGATCCTTAAATCAGTTGCATCAATTATTTCAAGTCTCGGGGGCTACTAGTATATAATTATCAGAATTGTACAAATGTGTACTTACCCGCATATATTTCAAATATTGGTCAGTGACTCTGGTAAGCCCATCTTGAGCAGCTCGGATGTATGCATCACCTGAGCTGAAGGCGTTGAATGCCGCTTCTAAAAAACCGGGGTTGCGAAGAGTGGCCTGCCGGGGCCGATGATTCATGGCTCTTTGCACTTTAGAACTTGTGACGGATACATTATCCAAATCCTCTGCAGAAGGACAATCTGGTTTTACTCCCGCATCAACCTCAGTCCTTGGGTCTGGAATCTGGCTAGTAGAGGCATGACCGACAAGATCCCCGGACATAGTCCGGTGAACACTTTTCCTGATAAGACACAACGGCAGTGTCACACTTTGATGTGACAGCCAAGGAGCGTATTTAAAAAAGCCATACCTCTTTAATGAAGGCTCGGCCGTGTTTTCACTTGCCTTCCTCTTCAAAGGCCTTTCCGGTGTAGGCACCGCTCTCTTGTGAGTCGCCTCTAGTGCTGGATGGCGTTCCGAGCGCCTCCCCTTTGGAGCACGAGATAGTGCGGTGGGTGAGGCAAATTGAAGAAGCTCTTTTGAAGGAAACGTCTCCTGATTACTTACATGTGAGGCAGTGAGAAGACCGGGATAGTCAGCGGTGATGGCCACTTCCGTGCCGTCATGGCTTGCCTAGTAAAACACTCCATCCTCGCACTCCACGAATATATCTGGATCCTCTTTGAATCTGGGGTCAAGGTCCCGGTTGTGATCCTCTAGCTGTGGTGTGGGGTTGTGGAGGCCCTTGGTGATCTGCCGCCATTCCTCTCGGGGGTTGGGTGCGACATATGCCAAAGGATGGCTTATCATGGTGGGAGCGAGTAGAACGTCACCGGTGCCTGGAAGCGGGATTAGGCATAGACAGGTTGGGGGCTCTCCGTGGAGATAATACCCCTACTCTTGCTCTGTGGGGCCTCCGTATGATCACTAAGGCACTAGTGATACAAGATGCTCCTTGAGCTGTGTCTAGAGGTAGGAGAAGGCAAGGCTAGCTCTTTCCTGCCCTAGGTGACTAGCTAGTTCTATCAGAGTTGGAACCCTTTGCATGGGTGCCCTTGGGGGTTTATATAGGCCTACCCCCCAGGGGAACAATGGTAATCTGTCCGGGTGCTGGGCCCGGCTGTCAGTGTCTCCGGCCTCCGGCTTCTCCGCCGACCATTGGGGCCCGCCGCCTGGTGGGCCCCGCCGACTAGTTGGTGGCTGCTTACTGTAGTCGTTCCATTGATGACGAGGGCTTGGTCATCCCAGTGTGGCTACAGTTCCGCCGCCTGGTGGGAGTTCACTGTAGCCACACCTGGTCTCATCAGCTTAATTGCATGCTTGCCTTGGGGCAAGGGATGGCCGCCTACTGGAGCCCCCCCCCCCAGTCTGTCTGGTTGGGCTTCCGTCGTCTTCTACGGAGTCTCTGCCCGATAGGGCCCGCCGCCAGCAGGCCGTACCGATAGGTCGTCATGGGGAACAGGACTCCGCCTGCTCGGAGCAACGTCAGGGGGGACATGGCACAGTGCCACGCCGTGCGGAGATCTCCGCATGTACGGGGCACTGTAGCCACGCTCATCCCGGGATTCGAGGGCGACGTGTTTCACTGTAGCATGCGCTATCTTGTACTCTTGATGGGGGCTCAGACTCTGAGGGTGCCGGATGGCCGCCCTCTCTGGGAGCCGGCCTGCTGGAGCTGGCTGCTCCCAGCGCCGTCTTCTAGTGCTTTGGCCGTCCTTCGGTGGCCGGCCTCTAAGCTAGCCGTCCCTAGGAGGGCGGATCTTTTAACTGGGGTCTTTATGGGACGAAGTCGACCGAAGTTTTGATGTGCCAAGGGACTCGGGTGAGGCTACCCGTGGCCCATTACTCCGACAGTAGTCCCCGAAGCCGGTGAGGCGTCACGGTCGAGGCACCGTGAAGACTCAGCGGCTTCCCCCCTCACCGAGCTCCAGAGAGTGCTATGATCCGCCTTGCGGCGCACTGACACCTCGGTCCGACTTGCGGCACACCGGCCTCTGAGGACGGCTTTGACAAGACGGGGTCGTTGGCCAATTTCGAACTTCACGGCGGGAGAAAAGGTGGCGTGCCTGCTAAGCTTTCTAGGCCGCCGCCCACCATGGGAACGCCATGCGGTGCACGCCAGCCCAGCCAGCCTGCCATCCCACGCTCCTGATGGGACGTGACAGTGGGCCGGGTCCGCCACCACCGGGCCTCGGCACATGGGCGGATCCGCTATGCCGAGGCGGGCGGTTGCGATTCCCGCGGGCATTCATGGCGTAGTAAGTGTGGTGGCAAACATGGGGTCGTGGGGTCATGGGGACAGTTAATCCCACGACCCACTTCCCGTCCCCTTGGCTTCACAGCCCGAGGGATATAAGTAGGGGGAGGAAGGAGTACGGAAGGGCACACGCGCTCCCTCCCACTCCTTCTTCCTCCTCTCGCTCTTGCTGCCTCTTGCCATGGTGCTGTTGCTGCCGCCGCCGCCACTGCGCTCTTGCCCCTCCCGCAGCCCCGCCCAAAGCCATGACGCGCGAGAAGGTCGGCGACTAGGACGGCTTGACGGTCATTGAAGACCACATCACCTTCCTTCGTGACACGCGCCCGATGCCCAGCGCGGCATTCGTCAAGGCGCGGGTGCCGCCGGAGACGGAGATCTCGTCGGCGCCGCAGGGGGACGAGCGGGTCGTCTTCCGCTCGCACTTCCTCTGCGGCTTCGGCCTCCCGGCGAGCGGCTTCTTCCGCTCATTCCTCGACTTCAACCACCTCCAACCTCATCATCTGACGCCCAATTCCAAGACCCTGCTCTTCGCCTTGGTCACGGCGTGCAAGGGATACATCGGCATCCTCCCCACAATCGAGCTGTGGGGAGCGTTCTTCTACGAGAAGCTCGGCACCTCCGCCAAGGACACGAAGAGGAACACCTTCCCAGTCATCAAGCTGGCCCAGTCGGTGAAGATGTGGCAGCAATCCTACTTCTATGTCGATAACGTAGATCATGCTGCCGACTTCCTCAACCTGCCGCCCTACGACGCCGGCCCCCCACCGGGCTCCGGCCCAACTGGGGGTACAAGCCGAAACCGGTGTCAACGGACGCGGTGGCCGCCATCGGCCGACTCCGAGTGCTCTAGGAGTCGGAGGGCCTCTTGGCCTCCGACCTCCTCGTCGCCTTCGTTGAGCGCCGAATCCTCCCGCTCCAGAGCCGCCCTCATTCGATCTTTCGGATGGGCGGGCACCGCGACCCGTGCCGGCTGTGCAAGAAAGGGATGACGCCTGCCGAGGTGGCACAGATGATGAATGAGATCTCCGACCTCAAGGTGTCGGAGGAAGACTGGCGGTACGGGAAGCGGCCGTACGCCCGCCATAAAACGCCGCCTGCCGTAAGTCCCTCGATTTCTTCCTTTAGATTTGTCTTTTGGTCCTGCTTTTCTTGTGATTTGACTCCTCTCATGAGTGCAGATTTACATGTCCGCGGCAGCGGCCGCCATCGTGGGGTCGGGTGGTGACTACCACCCAGACAGAGCGGTGAGCGACGAGGATGACCCCGACTTGGGGCGGCCGCCCTGGCGGACGACGCAATAGGCGGCGGTGGCGGCGGAGCAGGAGGCACCGAGGAAGGCGGCAGCATGGAGACCTGGCCCGACGACGGCGATGATGAGGACGAGCCGCGCCCCACTTGGAGCACGGCCAACACTGGCGCCGGCCCCTCTGCAGGGCCGCCCGCCTGCACCGGCAAGCGTAAACGGAAGCAAGGCACTGCCCTGTTCGGCAGTGCGCAGAAGGAGCCCAAGAACCCGGCCGCAGCGACCAGGCGGCAAGAGGCTGCAGCCAAGGCGGCCAAGTATCAGAGGCAGCCGAAGGTGCCCGTCATGGTATCGGCGTAAGTGTCTTTCTCTGGACTTCACTCCTTCTGTCGATCCGGCCTAAAAGTAAATTCCTTGTCGTGTCTTCATATCTCAGGGCCCCTCTCACCCTCAAGAAGTCGGGCGTCGACTCGGTCATCAGGTCGGTGACGACCTCCCCCACCTGTCGGCGGATCGATCCGGCCGCCGACCTTCGGGAAGCGACAGAGCGGAACACGCGGGAGGCGCGCGATGAAGAGGTCGACCACTTGGCGAAGGCGGAGGCGGACAAGGCCGCAGCCTCCGTAGCGAGGAGGCTAGCGCAGGCGGAGGCCGAAGCCCCGGAGAGGGAGCGGCTCGCAGAGGCCGCGCGTCACCAGGAGCCGCTACTTGTGACGCCACTGAACACCGCGCCACCTCCGCCGGAATTCGAAGCAACGACCGGGGGAGCCGGCGGTGAGCACCCGGTCATGGAGAGGGAGGGCCGCGATGTGGCCATGCCTGACGTCTTCGTGCCGCTACCGCCACCGACTAGTGAACCGCGGGTCGAGCAGCCGGCCGAGCCACCAGTGCCACCGGCTGAGAACATAGTGGCAATGGACCTAACTCCTCAAGTCTGCACACCCGTGCGCCGCCGTCTTGAGAAGGCGGCCTCGGTGCCGCGACTGTTGGAGACTAGAGCCGCGAGCTTGTCGGTCCCCGACACCGAGGCATCCAGCGCCTCGCCGACCGGCTGGGTGCATGGACGCGGGACGAGCGCCCTGAACCAGGCGTCCCTTGACGTCCAGGCCAAGTTCCGGGCCGAAGCTGAAGCCCTCAGGCGCTGCAACGAGGCATTCCTGGAGTCGCGAGCTGCTATCCGCATAAGCTTCCTTCTTCTTCTTTCCTTTGATCTTCTTTCAACTTTCGTGGGGGCGCGCTAGCACACCCAATGGGTGTAGTCCCCAAGTTTCGGGCCGGCTGCTGAGCAGGCGGTCTGGAACTTTATCTTGTCGGAGTTGAATGTTGATTTTGTCTGATATTCCCTTTCGCGGGACTACCACAACCTCCAAGCGGTCGCCTACAACTCTAGGGTTCAGGAGCTGGAGACACAGACTGGCCATCTGTTCGAGAGCCGGAGTGAGCTTCTGTTTCTTTATTCTGCGGGGGTGCTCCAGTGCACCCACGGGGTGTAGTCCCCGAGGTTCGGGCTGACTGCTAAGCAGTCGGGCCGAATCTCCCCGGTTAGCTGCACCTGCTTTGTTACTTGACTGATGTTCTTCCTTTTCTTTCTTTCTTCAGAGGCCAATGCCACCTTGCAGCAGTAGCTGGGCGAAGCCAACACCGTCCTGCGTGGCAAGGAGGCGGAGTGCAGCAAGTTGGCCAAAGAGCGGGACCGGCTGGCCACTCAGCTTGCTAAACAGGCGGAGGCCCTCAAGGCGGCCCAATTGGAGGTGAAGACGAAGGAGGCCGACCTCCTCGCCGAGTTTGAGGTCGAGCGCTCCGCCTGGGCCGACAAGGAAGCCCAGATGATGGCATGCTTCAGCAGTACTGAAGACTTGGTTGATGGTAAGCTTCATTCTTTTGGTTTCTTGTTTCGAACTGTCGGCCCTTATCCAGGCCGATCCCTTGCTTATAACTTTGGCCTTTCTCTTTTCTTCTGCCCAAGCAGACTTCTTCCCGGGCCACTATGTTTCCGCGATCCAGATGATCGAGGCCCAGCGCAAGGAGCGAAGGGCGGAGGGCGTGCAGATCGTTGCTGACGCCCCCCAGACTCTTGGTGAGCAGATCCTTAGCATCCAGGCCCTCCTTCAGCCTTCCCATCAAATGTTGCACCGCCTTCAGCGTATCGGGGCCTAGGCGGTCTCCGCCCTCTGGCCAGGCCTGCCGGCCCCATGCAACCCAAGTCAGACTGCCGACTGGCTGAAGGTGGCGGCCGGCCGGCTGGAAGCCTGGAAAGGCTCAGCAGCCCTGGCAGGAGCATGTCGGGCCTTTGAATTCGTCAAGGCGTGGTACCCTGGGCTGGATCTAGCCCAGTTAACCACATTCCGGCTGGAGGCGCAGGAGGAGATGGCGGTGGTGGAAGCCGAGCTCATCAACAGGGCGGCGGCGATCGCCGACTTCACCGACACCAGCGTCTTTGTCCCGGAGGTGGTCGAGGAAGGCGCCGAAGCGCCACAGGAGTGGCTCGGGCTGAACCCGGAGGATAGCGAAGATTCGGATGAAGTCATCGACTCCAGCAATGAAGGGGAAGAAGGGGAGGAGGAGGAGGAGGAGAGCGACGTAGACCTGCCGGAGGTCGGGGTGGACAGTCAGCCCCAGTCTAACCGGGCCTCAAGAAACGAGCCGCGCACTGGGGCGCCGACTGCTACTGCAGACGGCCAGGCAGGAATCGACCAGCCACCCGTTCCTCCGACGGATGCCACCGACTCCATCCTCTAGCCCTCCACCGCTGCCGCTGCCAACTCTTCTGCCCAGACGGAGCCGCCTGCCGCGTCAGGCGGGACAGCCGACTCCAGCGTTCAGTCGAAGCCTTCTGCTGCACCAACCGGCACCGCCCAGCCAGAACCTTCTGCTTCTCCTTAGGATTTTCTCTTTTCCCTTGTTTTACTAGAGTCTTGGACAACTTGGTTAAATTTCAGTTCCACCCGCAGGGTGTATGTCGAACTTTGTTTGAATGCCGGCCGGTAGGCCTTTATCCTTGTAAATATTCTATCATTGCTTATGCTTGCTGCGTCGTCCTCTAGTTTTTCTTTCCTTTTGCTCCTTGGTTTTTTTCTTTTCCGCCCTCCCTTGGCTATCCTCTTGCCAGCCAGGCAGCCACTCTGCGGACTGTGGCTGGGTTGAGTACTTTTAGCTGTTTGTGGGAGGGCCAGTACTTAGCCATTCGGAGCGTTGGTAATAAAAGCAGAGGTCGGCCGACCGGCTGCTCGGCAGCCGGACGACTAGGTGCGATGCCGGCCTCTGCTATATGCAATTCTTCCTTAGTCATTTTTCGTGTGAGGCACTGTTTTGCAACCCCTGCCCGCCATACAGTCGCTCTGCAAGCTGTGGCTTCCGACAAAGGAAGTTTTGGGTGTAGACACACAACTTGTCAGGCTGCAGGACGCGGCATATAGCAGAAAGTGGCAAGCCTCCGGGCCGATTGGTCGAACCCGGTGCCAGGCGGAAATAAAACTATACATACTTATAGGCACAACACTTATCATATAGGTAAAAGAGGGTAGTCCCCGAGCTCTTCTCAGGGGACATGGAGTCTTTATACATAGTACAAAAGGTAGCATGATACATACTGCTTTCAACTGTAAAACCTTTGGAGGAGGTTTGTGTTCCATGGCCTCTCCGTCTCTTTGCCTGAATCATCTGTCTTGCGCACTCTGGACTTCTGGGCATCGATCAGATAGTAGGAATCGTTGCCCAACACCTTACTGATGATGAAAGGGCCTTCCCAAGGTGCCGAGAGCTTGTGTTGTCTGGCTGTTCGCTGGATCAGTCGGAGCACAAGGTCTCCCTCCAGGAAGGATCTTAGCTTCACCTTGTGGTTGTAGTATCGGCGCAGACTCTGCTGGTAAATGGCCGACCGACTGAGTGCCAACAGCCGGCCTTCCTCCAGCAAGTCGACACCGTCTTCTCGTGCCTCCTTGGCGTCCTCCTCGGTGTACATGGTGACTCTTGGGGAGTGGAACTCGATATCTGTCGGGATGACGACTTCGGCACCGTAGATGAGGAAGAAGGGCGTGAAGCCGGTTGACTTGTTCGGAGTTGTGCGCAAGCTCTAGAGGATGGCCGGCAGCTCATCGAGCCAGCAGCTGGCCGAACGCTCCAGAGGCTCGACTAGTTCGGGCTTGAGGCCGGACAGAATGAGGCCGTTTGTACGTTCCACTTGGTCATTTGACTGCGGGTGGGCAACGGACGCTAAGTCCAGGTGGATGCCCTGCGTTGCGCACAAATGATCCAAGGCTCCTTTGGCAAAGTTGGTGCCATTGTCGGTGATGATGCTATGTGGTATGACGTATCGCGTGGTGATGTCGGCGATGAAGGTCACGGCAGTCGGCCCATTCAGCTTCTTGATTGGTTTTGCCTCTATCCACTTGGTGAACTTGTCCACAGTGACAAGCAAATGAGTCATGCCACCACGGGCTGTCTTGAATGGTCCTACCATTTCCAGCACCCAAACAGCAAAGGGCCAGGCTATGGGGATGGTCTTGAGTGCAGAAGCTGGCAGATGTGCCTTGGAGCGGAACCTCTGACACCCTTGACACTTCTGGACTAGTTCGTTGGCTTCTTCTAGAGCAGTCGGCCAGAAGAACCCATGGCGGAAAGCCTTGGCCACAAGTGATCTTGAAGTCGCGTGGTGGCCGCACTCGCCTTGGTGGATATCCCTGAGGATTGCTTGGCCTTGGTCCGGCTCCATGTAGCGCTGATAAACCCCGGTGACACTTCGTCGCACGAGCTCTCTGTTGACTATGGTGTAAGCTGCTGCTCGCTTTTGCACTTGTCGGGCTGAGATCTCATCAGTCGGCAGCTCTTTATTCACCAAGAACTTGAGGATTGGCTGAGCCCAAGATGGTGCTGTAATTTCTTTGACTGCCACCACTGCAACTTGTATGAGGGCGGTTGGGCCGGGAGGCGGCGGGTTGGCAGCTGCTTCCGCCTGCTGTGCTGAAGAAGTCCCCGGGCCGACTGCTGAAGTCCCCGAGCCGACTGCAGCAGTCCCCGGGCCACCTGCCGAAATCCTCGTGCCGGCCGCTGGGACTATCAAGTCGGATCCGACTGCTTCAGGAGGGGCCGACACAAAGATGGAGTCTGAAATAGGAGACGGCTTGACAGACGGCTTGAGAAGGCGGCATAGGGCGACACTGGCTGGTATTGCTTGTCGGGTGGAGCCAATCCGTGCCAAGGCATCTGCTTGCTTGTTGTCGTTTCTTGGCACGTGAAGGAACTCGCACCCGTCAAAGTATCCGCTGAGTTGCTGCACGAGGAAGCGGTAGCTTGCCATGTTTGCATCCTTGGCATCCCAGTCGCCTGACGACTGCTGGACCACCAAGTCGGAGTCACCATAGCACAGGATCCGTGCCGAGTTCCTTGGCAAGCCGGAGCCCGTGTATGAGTAACCCATATTCAGCTACGTTGTTGGAGGCGACGAAGTGGACTTGCAGCACGTATTTGAGCTTGTCGCCCTTGGTAGAGGTGAGGACGACGCTGGCTCCCAGACCGGTGCGCATTTTTGAACCATCAAAATGCATCCGCCAATGGGTGGAGTCCGGTGCGGGCGGCAAATATTGGGTCTCGGCCCAGTCGACGAGGAAGTCGGCCAGCACTTGTGACTTGATGGCGGTGCGAGGCTGGTAGTAGATGGTGTAAGGGGCCAGATCAATAGCCCACCTGGCCACTCGGCCAGAGGCATCTCGGCTCCCGATGATCTCAGCAAGCGGAGTCGTGCAGACGACGGTTATTGGGTGCTCTTGAAAGTAAGGCTTCAGCTTCTTGGCGGCAAAGTGCAAGCCGTAGCACATCTTCTGGTAGTGTGGGTAGTTTTGCTTGGAGGCGGACAGTACTTCGCTCAAGTAATACACCGTTCTCTAGACCAGCAATGCTCTGTCCTCCTCCTTGCGCTCTACCACCATGACTATGCTGACAACCCGACTGGTGGCTGCAATGTAGAGGAGCATGGGCTCCTTCTCAGTCGGAGCCGCCAGGATAGGAGGAGTTTCCAACATCTTCTTGAGTTGGAGAAATGCCTCGTCCGCCTTGTCGTTCCAGTCGAAAAAAGTGGTCTTCTTCATGAGTTGGTACAAGGGAAGAGCCTTCTCGCCCAGCCGGCTGATGAAACGGCTAACTGATGCCAAGCAGCCGGTGAATTTCTGCATGTCCAGCAGTCGGGTGGGTACTTCCATCCTCTCAATCGCCTTGATCTTCACAAGGTTGCACTCTATGCCGCGCTATGAGACCAGGAAGCCGAGAAGCTGGCCGGCTGGTACTCCAAAGACGCATTTCTCCGGGTTGAGCTTGATCTGGAATCGGCGCAGGTTCTCAAAGGTTTCCTTGAGATCTTCTAGCAGCGTGTCGCGCTTCTCCGTCTTCACCACCACATCATCCACATAGACATGGGCATTTCTGCCGAGCTGCTTAAGGAGGCACTTCTGCATGCAACACTGAAAGGTGGCGCCGGCATTGCGCAGGCCAAACATCATGGTCAGGTAGCAGAAGGCTCCAAATGGTGTAATGAAGGCGGTCTTCAGCCTGTCGGCCGGGTTTAGTTTTATCTGATGGTAGCCTGAATATGCATCCAAGAAACTCAACAGCTCGCATCCGGCTGTGGAGTCTATCACTTGATCAATCCTTGGTAGGGCAAACGGATCTTTGGGACAAGCCTTGTTAAGGCTGGTATAGTCAATACACATGCGCCACTGCTTGTTCTTCTTTAACACTAGGACTGGGTTGGCAAGCCATTCTGGAAAGAACACTTTCATGATGAATCCGGCTGCCAGAAGTCGGGCTATCTCTTCTCCAACAACTCTTCTCTTCTCTTCCGACAGGCGGCGCAAGGGCTGCCTGATCGGCTTGACGTCAGGTCGGACATGTAGTTTGTGCTCGGGAAATCTGTCCGAACACCCGACATGTCTTTGGGAGACCATGCGAAGATGTCCCGATTCTCACGGAGGAAATCGACGAGCTCGCTTTCCTATTTGATGTCTAGGTTCGCACCAACGACAGCGTGCCTCTTCGGGTGCTCTAGGTCCAAGGGTATTTTCTTGGTTTCTTTTGCCGGTTTGAACGAGCCCTCCACGTCCGACTCCTTGGGGGTGGGTGAAATTTCCGGCTTCTTGCCTGCCATCGCCACCACCAGATCCAGGAGCCGCTTCTCGGTCGCAATCACGAGGGACTCAGCCAGCCGGCTACTGTCCGCGGCATAGGCAACCGACTTCTTGTAGTCTCCAACTACAGTTAGGATTCCCTTGGTACTCGGCATATTCATCTTGAGGTAGGCATAGTGGGGGACCGCCATGAACTTGGCTAGGGCAGGTCGGCCAAGCAGTGCATGGTAAGGGCTCTCTAGGTCCACCACCTAGAACCAAACTGGCTCTCGGCGAAAACGATTCTTGTCTCCAAAGAGGACATCAATCTGGGTCTTGCCGATTGGTGAGCAGGAAAGGCCAGGAACTATGCCATGGAATACAGTTCATCTGGGGAGGAGCTGCCTCTGCTTGATTCCCAACTTCTCCATTGTGTCATGGTACAGGATGTTTATGTTGTTTCCGCCATCTATCAAGACCATGGAGAAACGTGTTGCTCGCCTTTCTGTTGCAAGGGTGGCATCCAAGACTAAGGCATAGGAACCGGGGAAGGCATTACTTCCGGATGGTCGGCCCTGCTCCAGCTGATGGGCTTCTCGGACCAGTGCATGAACTCCGGGGTGCTTAAGGCTATTGTGTGCACCTCTTGCTGTTGTTGCCGTCTGCTGCGCCTATCGTCGGCCATACTAGTGAACACGACATAGGCTCCATGCTCTGCAGGATACTCATCTTGAATGGCGCCGACTGGCCGGGCCACCGGCTGCTGGGGCAGAGGAGGCGGTGGGTCAGCAGGCGGAGGAGGTAGGAGGCCATCTCCCTTAGCAATCCTGGTGAGCCAATGACACTTCCGAGTGGTGTAGTTGGACGTCTTTGTGCCGCTGTGGAACTTGTAGGGAGCAGCAAGGGTCTGCTCGTACGAGAAGGCGGGCAGCCAGTTGGGCTTGCTGCCCTTCTAACGCTTGGGCGCTGGCTGCCCCTCCGGCTGCTGATCCTCGACTGTCGCCACCTGCTGGCTGTTGGAAGCCGGCTGGGTGGCCTTTCGCTTGTTAACGCTTGGGGGATGTCTCCGACTGGTCTCGCCAGCCGGAGTCCGAGGAGCCTGAGGTGCTACCTTGCTGGATGCATCGACTAAGATCTCCGCCTTCATAGAGGAGTCGGCCGTGGCGTGCTTGTCGATGATGATTAACAGTTCGTCGAGAGTCGCAGGCTCATCGCAGAGAAGCCGGTGCTTGAGGAGGGTGCCTTCTCGGCACCCGGCGGTGAAGTACTCGATGACCTGTACCTCGTGCACGCCCTCGTAGGAGTTGCGCAGATCGGACCAGCGCGTGAGGTAGTCGTGAGTCGATTTGCTGGGCCCTTGGATGCACAAGGAGAGTTGTCAGGGCTTGGGAGGTCGCTTGTACATGCTGGTGAAGTTGTGGATGAAGGCCTCGGTGAAATCCACCCACCTGTTGATGTTGCGGGGCTTCAGGCTGTTGAGCCACGTCCGGGCAGTGCCTTGAAGCATGAGCGGGACGTACTTCATGGCAACGCGCTTGTTGCCGTTCGCTGTACTGACGGCCATGGAGTAATCGACCAGCCAGTCCTCCGGCTTCACGGAGCCGGTGTATTTCGGCGTATCTCGCGGGAGAGTGAACCCTTTGGGGAAGGGCTCATCTCGGATTCGGGGGCCAAAGTAGGGCGGGCCCAGAGCGTCCTCTTCTTCTAGCGCCAGGGATCGGTTGAGGCGATCGATCCGATGGCGGGCGTCGTTTTCTCCGACTCCCTCTCGGCGGCCAAGGAGGTCGCCGAGTGTCGGGTGCGTGACAGGAGGCGGAGTGGGGTGCCTTGCTCCACGAGGCGGAGGAGGCGGTAGGTCGCCTCGCCGCTCCACCACATGTGGGCGGCCGTCTTCGTCTCGCTCGATGGAGAGGCGCGTCCGGCTACGGCTAGCAGCCGGCTCGTTGCCCCTTCCTCTGCGGGCGCCACCAGTCGGCGTCTGGGATGTTGCCCCATGATCTTGGCAAGGGGGCGGCTCGTTGTTTCGTCGGGCTGGGGCTTCAGCGCGGCAGGCGGCTTCGTGTTGCGCAGCGGCCGCATCTAGGAGCTGCTGGACTCGCTCCGTCATGTGGCGGCGCTCATCGCCATTGTATTTGTCCAGCTCATCCGTCATCGCCTGGGCGGCCCGGATGTTCTCTGCAGGCGTAGTGTAGACGGGGCTCTCCGCCCCGAACATGCTGGCGACGGTCGCGCCATGCTGCCGAACCGTGCCGAGGCGGCTAGGCCCTTCAGGAGCTAGCGTGCCACCCACGGCTCGATCCATCTCGCTTCGGTAGGCGTCCGAGAGACAGCGCATGCTGGCCAGGCAGCCAGCGCTCTCGAGAAGCTAGATGCGGCGTGCCTCTAGCACCTCAGCATCCGCGCCCTCTGGGATGGGCACTGTTAGGTCGTGCAGAGCCGCGTCGAGAGGGTCTCGAGCGTGCTCGTCCGAGTGCTCTCCACTGTTGATGATGAGCACCTCCGTGACGGTGCTCCCGCCGCTGTGCTCGCGAGGAGGCGGCTCGTCGTAGACCACCACGTTGATGGGCAACACGTCGAATGACGCCGTGTCGGAGTCGATGATCATCGGATCGGTAGAGCCAATAGACTCCAGTTCCACAGCAGGCTCGCTGGTGACATGGAGCTGGTCGAGGAGGCTGACGAGGCAGCTCTCAGGGCAGCTAGTGCCAGCGTCGGAGGCTGGCTTGTCGGACAGGTCGATCTCGCTGACGAGGTCGGCGAGGCAGCTCACCGCGCAGGCGATCTCCGCGTCGTGCAGCGTGTTGGGGCTGACGCCGTCAGGCGTGCTGGGCTGGCTTTGCTCGCCATGAAGGAATAGGGTTCTCGTCCAGAGCAGATCTTCGGAAGACGATGCACCTCGCCCCATGGTGGGCGCCAAATGTCGGGGGTTGGGTGTGACATATGCCAAAGGATGGCTTATCATGGTGGGAGCGAGTAGAACGTCGCCGGTGCCTGGAAGCGTGATTATGCGTAGACACATACGCCGACGAACTTTATGCAGGTTGGGGGCTCTCCGTGGAGATAATACCCCTACTCCTGCTCTGCGGGGTCTCCGCATGATCACTAAGGCACTAGTGATACAAGATGCTCCTTGATCTGTGTCTAGAGGTAGGATAAGGCAAGGCTAGCTCTTTCCTGCCCTAGGTGACTAGCTAGTTCTATCAGAGTTGGAACCCTTTGCATGGGTGCCTTGGGGGGTTTATATAGACCTACCCCCCAGGGGTACAATGGTAATCCGTCCGGGTGCTGGGTCCGGCTGTTAGTGTCTCCAGCCTCCAGCTTCTCCGCCGACCATTGGGACCCGCCGCCTGGTTGGTGGCTGCTTACTATAGCCGTGCTGTTGATGACGAGGGCTTGGTCATCCCAGTGTGGCTATAGTCCCGCCACCTGGTGGGAGTTCACTGTAGCCACACCTGGTCTCATCAGCTTAATGGCATGC
>NC_057801.1:594123076-594142676 GCF_018294505.1 Triticum aestivum | reverse complement strand
TATCCGGTTGGGCTTCCGCCGTCTTCTATGGAGTCTCTGCCCGATAGGGCCCGCCGACGGCAGGCCGTACCTATAGGTCGTCGTGGCGAACAGGACTCCGCCTGCTCGGAGCGACGTCAGGGTGGCATGGCACAGTGCCACGCCGTGCGGAGATCTCTGCCTGTACAGGGCACTGTAGCCACGCTCGTCCCGGGATTCGAGGGCGACGTGTTTCACTGTAGCCATGCGCTATCTTGTACTCTTGATGGGGGCTCAGACTCTGAGGGCGCCAGATGGCCGCCCTCTCTGGGAGCCGGCCTGCTGGGGCCGTCCGCTCCCAGCACCGTCTTCTGGTGCTTTGGCCGTCCTCCGGTGGCCGACCTCTAAGCTAGCTGGCCCCAGGAGGGCGGAGCTTTTAACTGGGGTCTTTATGGGATGAAGCCGGCCGAAGTTTTGATGTGCCAAGGGACTCGGGTGAGGCTACCCATGGACCATTACTCCGACAATTCCTGTTACAAATGGACGGTTTAATGTTCATGGAATGTGACTCAAGGAGTAAATTGAGCAGAGTAGTGAGATTGTAACTCACCTAGCTGGGAGGATTGTACATGGAAAATCCATCTCGGCGCTGAATGCAAATGAAGTCCTCTTTCTCCCCTTTGTATAGTTCGGCTAGTACTTTGGCCAAAGCGGCGGGGGTGTCCGGACCCTTCCGATCGCAACGGGAGGCATCATCTTCCCCATTATAGTGCCACATGGGGAGCCTTCTGTATTTGAGTGGATGAACCCCTCGTACTATGGAGGTCACCATTACCTCAACCACTGATAATCCGGACTGAGCGAGCGTCTTTATCTTGCTCATCAATTGACGGACTTCCGTGCTTTCTTCCTCCTTGAGGCTCCGAGGGCGCCAGTTGTGGCGTTTCTTCAACGGAATGCTTGAAAACTCAGGAAGACCCATTCGGACCGGGTCAGGAAGGGCGATGTCCTCGATATAAAACCATTCGGAAGGCCACTCTTCAGATGCCTTCTTCAGCATGCCAGTCAGGTATCCGATCCCGGCGATGCGCCATACCTCGGCTCCGCCCACTTCAAATATTGATCCCTCTTGGCTACGAGGGACGAGGCAGAATAGTTTCCTCCATAATTCAAAATGGGCCTCACAACCTAGGAATAGCTCACAAAGAGCAACGTAACCCGCAATATGCAGGATGGAAGCATGAGTGAAATTGTGCAGTTGGAGGCCATAATACTCCAGAAGCCCTCAGAGGAACGGGTGAATTGGAAATCCAACACCTCTCAACAAGTAGGGAACGAAGCACACTCGTTCCCCCTGGATGGATTGGGGAAATTCTCCGCCTGAGCCCCGCCGTTGAAGGAAGCCAATCTGGCTCGAACAGGGACTAGATCCGCGGGGGGGGGGGGTCCCTGAGTCTGCAGCTTCACTAGCTGACTGTGGGATACAGAACACTTCTCCAAATTGCCTTTTCCAAGGCCGTTGGGACGGGAGGAAGAGCTGGGAGCGCTAGCCATGTTGGAATGGTTTCTGCTGGCAAGCTCTGAGGATGCCTCGCTTGGTGTGGGATGGATCTGAAGATCCCCATCTCTTTAAATAGACAACTTTCTTATATGGTTAGGGAGGTATGTGCAAAAATACCCCAACCTCTCGTATTCGCTCGACACATGGAAGCTGAAGTCATGAAGGTGCGGAAGCCAATGAGCGCAACATTAAATTGAGAGCCGAATACAGCTCTTTAAGTCAGGTACTTTGAAGTCATCGGAGGAGGAACCCGCCTTGCAATGCCAAAGACAATCTGTGCGCCGGACACATCGTCATTGAAAGACTGGTTCAGGGGCTACTGAGGGAGTCCTGGATTAAGGGGTCCTCGGCCATCCGGACTATTGACATGGGTCGGACTGATGGGCTATGAAGATACAAGACAGAAGACTTCTTCCCGTGTCCGGATGGAACTCTCCTTTGCGTGGGTGGCAAGCTTGGCGTTCGGATATTTAGATTCCTTTGTCTGTAACCGACTTTGTACAACCCTAGTCCCCTCCGATGTTTATATAAACTGGAGGGTTTAGTCCGTAGAGGCAATCATACTCATAATCATACAAGCTAGACTCCTAGGGTTTTAGCCATTATGATCTCGAGGTAGATCAACTCGTGTAATACTCATATTCATCAAGATCAATCAAGCAGGAAGTATGGTATTACCTCCATAGAGACGGCCCGAACCTGGGTAAACATCGTGTCCCCCGCCTCCTGTTACCATCAGCCTTAGACGCACAGTTCGGGAGCCCCTACCCGAGATCCGCTGGTTTTGACACCGATAGTCTCCATCAACGTGGATGTACAATAGCACCACCTATGAGAACCACGCATAAAAAATCTCTGTGTCTACATTGCGTTTGCTCCCTCAAACTCCTCCCTTTACCTTCATGTGCAATGTTTTACATTCCGGTGCTATACTCTTAGAATTGCATGTGTAGGTTGATTGCTTGACTTGTGTAAAGTTGCTAAAATCTGCCAAGACTTAAAATTGGGAAAAGGCTAGATTTTTATTTGGTCAAGTAGTCTAATCACCCCCCCTCTAGACATACTTTCGATCCTACAAGTGGTATTAGAGCTAAGGTCTCCATTTGCCTCGATTTCCATAGCTTTTGGTGATCATAGCCTTGGTTTCACAACCTAGGAGAGTATGGCGTATAGCGAGGGAAATTACCACTGTAGAGGTCCTTACTTTGATGGTACTAATTTTGCTAGTTTGAAGCATAAGATGAAAATGCATATTCTTGAACATAACCCCGCCGTTTTGGATATTGTGTGTATTGGCTTGCAAGGTGAGTTCTTTGATGGGAGAGAACCGAACCGTGAAGCTATCGCGGAAGAGTTGAAGATGCTGCAATACAACGCTCAAGCTTGTGATATTCTCTTCAACGGATTGTGCCCAAAATAATTCAACAAAATCAGTCGTCTTGAGAATGCAAAGGGAATTTGGGATACTTTTATTGACATGCACGAAGGTACTGACTCCGTCATGGAATCCAAATTGGATGTGCTTCAAAGTCAGCTTGACAAGTTCAAAATGAAGGATGGTGAAGGTGTCACTGAAATGTACTCTAGGCTTGCTCTCATCACAAATGAGATTGCCGGCTTAGGAAGTGAAGAGATGACCGATAAATTCATCATCAAAAAGATCCTAAGAGCCTTGGATGGAAAATATGATACCGTGTGCACATTCATCCAAATGATGCCCAATTACAAAGATCTCAAGCCAACGGAAGTCATTGGAAGAATTGTTGCTCATGAGATGTCACTCAAGGATAAAGAAGAGCTTCACAACAAGTCAAGTGGTGCTTACAAAGCCTCATGTGATGCTCCTACATCATCAAGTGAGAAACAAACCTTCAATGAAGAATTGAGCCTAATGGTGAAGAACTTCAACAAGTTCTACAAGAGTAGAAGCAAGGAAAGAAGTTCCAAGTCAACTCCCAGAGAAGCAGTAGAGATGATCGTTATGAACGAAGAACCTCCCAGAGAGAGAAGGAGTAGAGATGATCGTTATGAACGAAGAACCTCCCAGAGAAGCAAGGATTCGAAAAGGAAGGACAAATCATCAAAGAGCTACACAAAACAAAGAAATCAAGCTCACGTTGGTGAATGGGTATCCGGATTCGACTCCGACCATCACTCCGAAAGAAGTTATCACTCCGACTCCGAATATACTCGAGATGAAGGTGTTGCCGGTCTAGCACTTGTGTCAACCAACTCCTATGACATATTTGACTCACCAAATGAAGGAATTGGAAGATGCTTCATGGCTAAAGGCCCAAAGGTATCGCACCCCGAGTATGTTGATTTCAATAGTGATGAAGATGATTTGCTAGGTGATGATGATTTACTTGTTGATAACTCTAGTTATGAAAACTATGATGAATTTGCTATTAATCATGCTAATCAAGATAAAAGAAATGATGATGGTAAGAAGGAGATTGATCATCTAACTAAAGAACTAAATAATCTTAAGTTATCTCATTAAACTACCTTGGAAGATCATCGAGAACTTTTAAAGACTCATGAGAAGCTACGCTTTGAAAAGCTCAACCTAGAGCAAGAGCATGAGTTTTTAAAGGCAATCAATGATGATCTTTGTATGAAAAGTTCTTCTTACATTGCCAAGTGTTTACTCTTGTCTACTTACATGCCACAAGTTAAATCTAGCAACAAAAGTAAGAAAGATTCTTCTTCTAGTAGTAACAATAATCATGCTAAATCCAATGTTGTTGCTTCCAGTAGTTCTCTTGATTCCACTAATGATTCTCTTAGCCAAGTTACACTTGAGCAAGAAAATAGCTTATTGAAGGGAATTATAGAGAAAGTTGTTTACAAGAGCCTTGCCGGAAGTAAGCAATTTGAAGAAATTGTACGCAAGCAAGGAAGGCACCGGAAGAACCGAGGTGTTGGTTTTGAACGAAAGTTCAATGCCAATGGAGTTGAGTGGGAATAAGATCAATACCCCAAGACAAAGTTTGTTCCTCAACAAGAGAAGTATGATCCTACTTCTTTCCAAGGGACACAAGCTCAAGATGATCTTCCACCACAAGACCACAAGCAAAAAGGCAAGGATAAGCTTCAAGAGGAGATTGATGCATTTGAAGAAGCTCCCAAGGCCTTGGTCAAGTGGGTTCCCAAGACTACATCAAGTTCTACTTCATCAAGTACGACTACAACCCCAAGGATTCCCATCAAGATGATGTGGATTCCAAAGAAGAAGAACTAGAGAGTTCTTGAGGTTGACTCCGCCAACACACTTCACTTATATCATTTTGGCAAGAACAAGTGCAAACAACTTCCACATCTTGCACTAGTTCAAGGAGTCACAAACCCTCTCGTTGGTAAGACAAGGGACAAGGTAACCTAATGCTTTCATGGACATCATCTTGTGTGTACATCATTCTATGTCTATGGATATCCTTGCTTGTTCCTTGTGGGACTAACCCGTGTAGGTATTGAAAGTTCAACTCACTCCAATGGATTGCTCCGAATGATCTACATCAACATTGAGCGTCCACATCTTCAACACCTACATCAAGTTATCATCGACAAAACCGAAGGTTAGTTCATCCCTCTTAGGGGGCATATCAATCTAGGGGGAGCTTTACTCTAAGAATCGGGCTAAAGCAACTCTAACGGTGTGAACACAACAATGCTTTATGTAGAAGTGGTAACCCCACTTGTGCTTAAACGATTTGTATGACCTATGATCAAATGTTCTCATTTGACTCCTAAGTCAATATACTCATATATAGACGACCTAGTCATCGCAAATTGCTTGATAGATGCTAGAGTGTTTGTGCATGCTTTGCCACATATTTCATTTGCCATTTTATTGTGTGAGCATGTTGGTTGCATATTTTACTCATTCGAGGACATCCAATTGTTGCTTTGATTGTTTGTCTCTTTCTCTTTTGCCAAGTGGATGGACAAGAATGCCTAAGAACCTTCTCTAGCTATCTATGCTTTTCTCGTCTCAAACTCTATTCATGCTACATCACAAAGTTTGATCAAGTCAGATTCGAACCACTCTGTGTGAGGAGCACTCAGAGTCCCCGATTCGTCATAGACTTAAACTTCCAAAACCTCTTTGTGCATTTCGGTATGATTGAGTCATCCATTTCGGTCACACCGAGTTCACTAAGTTGATCTAGGTTTTCATCTCGGTGCAACCGATTTGAACATTTCGGTCACACCGAGTTGCAGTAACCGCTTGCGATTCAGCATCTCGATGCCACTGAGTTGTTCCACTCGGTCACACCGACAGGGTGAGGATATATATATATATATATATATATATATATATATATATATATATATCCACGGGTGAGATTTTGGAAATTTCTTCAAAAGCCCTCAGCCCGCGCATATCCTGCTCTGCCTCCTCGGGTCTCCGGATTGTCTCCTCGCCGCCAGCGACCTCCCGCCGCTGGTTTCTGTCGCCGTCAAAGGGAATCTGCTCCACCATTGCCACCGTAGCGAACTCCCGCCTAACTAGGGTATGAGTTCGACCCCTTGTGCTCTCTTTTTTACCTCCGATTCTAAACACAAGGTCAATGTCATGATCTTTGCCACGTATGAAATCAATCTATCTAGAGAAAACTTCCTTTAGGTTAAGTTTGATTCGAAAATTTAGGGTTAGGTTTCTGTTGAACTCATCTCGGACCAACCGAATTGTAGAAATCGGTCTCACCGATTTGGCTTAGGCCATTGCACATGCGCTTTTCGGTCTGACCGAAAACTGCAAATCAGTGTGACCGAGTTCAATTCTCTGTGAAACCCTAGCAATCTCGGTGCCACCGAACTGTGACTCGGTCTGACCGAGTTCACTAGTTTAGGTTCCAAATGTTGCTTCAGTATCACCAAGTTTATCAGTTCGGTAGCTCCAAAATCATTTCAGTAGAGAACTAAAACTAAGTTGTTGACTCATTTGTTTTGCAAAAATCTCTGCACTTTGTGATGCTCATCTACTCTACCTCATCTATATCTATTCACAGGGTTTGCTGTCAGTTTGCCTGCCAAGATGTCTGATCAGAGTGATAGCCAGAATAAATCTGAAGAGCAAGTGCAACTGAGTGAGGGCACTAGTCCCTCAAGCAGCTATGATGCTGGCAGCAGGAGCACTCCAAGCAACTTTCCAAAGGCAACCACCAGGACAAGAAAGAAGAGAACCTCAGACTCTGAGGATGAGGACTATGTGGCTGTTGAGAATGAGGCCACCTCAAAGAAGAAAGTGATGAAGAAAGAGTATGGTACTGCTGCTGCAACAAAGCCTGGTGTGCACAAGATAGCACCTGCCTAGATACTGCCAACATCCAAGCCTAGGAAAGCAGTTGTATAGGAAACTATGGAGTTCACTCTTGAACCCAAAGAGGCAGGGGAAAGCAAGTAGAGAAAGGAGAGGGTCAGGAAGACCATTGCCAGAGTCATTGGCAAGCCTCCATGATGAGAGATCCATTTGATGATGAAGAGGAAGACGATGCTGCACTAGCACCCAAGTCACAAAAGCTTATGGGAGATGCAATCAAGTCAGGAGCTGCTACTTCTAATCCCGAACCTGCTCCCAGAGATGCTGCTCAAACCACCAAGCCTGAACACAAGAGAAGCACCAGAAACATTCCTGCCGAGGAGAAGAACAAGGCCCCAGTGCCTGAGATGGATGAAGAAGAAGATGCTCAAGCCCAAGTGCTTAGAAAGCTTAAACCAAATATTCCAGACCATAATGACACTCATCCAGTGGAAGAGGACATGAATATCAGAAAGGATGCATGATTGAGACTTTGGAGACAGTCTGATCCATATGCTATGAGAAGGAGAACTGTTGTGGACTATAGGTTCCACACCAAAGAACAGCAAGATTTCCATGAGACCATCTGCTTGACAAGAAGCCAATTGTCTGTGATATGAGATGGGTTGATTGGGAATATATTAAAGAGAATGAAAATCACTTTTTAGGTGTACATGACAGCTTCAAAGCTTGTGGAGTTGACAAGTTCATTATACAGAAGCTCACCAAATGGCATGATGAGCTAATCATGCAATTCTACTCCACTGCTCATTTCTATCCAGATGGAAGGATAGTGTGGATGTGTGAAGGTACAAGGTACCAGTCAACTACTGAAGAATGGGCAAAGTTCATCAATGCCCCAAAAGACCATGAGGATGATTTGGATGTGTATGCCAAGAAGAAGAAAGACCACAACTCCATGGCAAATATGTATAAGGAAATTCCTGATAAAGCCCTGGAAACTCATAAGTTGGGCTCAGTGAAATATTTGTTGTCTAGTCTGCCTACTATCAACACCATCTTAAGGCATACTCTGTTTCCCAAATCTGGAGATCATAGGATGATAAGAGGACATTCAATCAACTTGCTGCACATTTTTTATGTGCCTAAAAAATTCAAGGTCATGAGTCTGATTGTAGAGACAATCAAGATGACAGTTGCTGACCAGAAAAGTGTTGGAAATATGCCCTAGAGGCAATAATAAAAGTATTATTATTATATTTCCTTGTTCATGATAATTGTCTTTTATTCATGCTATAACTGTATTATCCGGAAATCGTAATACATGTGTGAATACATAGACCACAATCTGTCCCTAGTGAGCCTCTAGTTGACTAGCTCATTGTGATCAACAGATAGTCATGGTTTCCTGGCTATGGACATTGGATGTCGTTGATAACGGGATCACATCATTAGGAGAATGATGAGATGGACAAGACCCAATCCTAAGCCTATCACAAGATCATGTAGTTCGTATGCTAAAGCTTTTCTAATGTCAAGTATCATTTCCTTAGACCATGAGATTGTGCAACTCCCGGATACCGTAGGAGTGCTTTGGGTGTGCCAAACGTCACAACGTAACTGGGTGGCTATAAAGGTACACTACGGGTATCTCTGAAAGTGTCTGTTGGGTTGGCACGAATCGAGATTGGGATTTGTCACTCCGTGTAAACGGAGAGGTATCTCTGGGCCCACTCGGTAGGACATCATCATAATGTGCACAATGTGACCAAGGGGTTGATCACGGGATGATGTGTTACGGAACGAGTAAAGAGACTTGCCGGTAACGAGATTGAACAAGGTATCGGTATACCGACGATCGAATCTCGGGCAAGTACCATACCGCTAGACAAAGGGAATTGTATACGGGATTGATTAAGTCCTTGACATCGTGGTTCATCCGATGAGATCATCGTGGAACATGTGGGAGCCAACATGGGTATCCAGATCCCGCTGTTGGTTATTGACCGGAGAACATCTCGGTCATGTCTGCATGTCTCCCGAACCCGTAGGGTCTACACACTTAAGGTTCGATGACGCTAGGGTTATAAAGGAAGTTTGTATGTGGTTACCGAATGTTGTTCGGAGTCCCGGATGAGATCCCGGACGTCACGAGGAGTTCCGGAATGGTCCGGAGGTAAAGATTTATATATAGGAAGTCCTGTTTCGGCCATCGGGACAAGTTTCGGGGTCATCGGTATTGTACCGGGACCACCGGAAGGGTCCCGGGGGCCCACCGGGTGGGGCCACCTGCCCCGGGGGGGCCACATGGGCTGTAGGGGGTGCGCCTTGGCCTACATGGGCCAAGGGCACCAGCCCCAAGAGGCCCATGCGCCTAGGGAACCCTAGAGGGGAGAGTCCTAAAGGGGGAAGGCACCTCCGAGGTGCCTTGGGGAGGATGGACTCCTCCCCCCCTCTTAGCCGCACCCCTTCCTTGGAGGAAGGGGCAAGGCTGCGCCTCCCCCCTCTCCCCTGCCCCTATATATAGTGGAGGGGAGGGAGGGCATCCATACCTGAGCCCCTGGCGCCTCCCTCCCTCCCGTGACACCTCCTCCTCTCCCGTAGGTGCTTGGCGAAGCCCTGCAGGATTGCCACGCTCCTCCATCACCACCACGCCGTTGTGCTACTGCTGGATGGAGTCTTCCTCAACCTCTCCCTCTCTCCTTGCTGGATCAAGGCGTGGGAGACATCGTCGAGCTGTACGTGTGTTGAACGCGGAGGTGCTGTCCGTTCGGCACTAGATCATCGGTGATCTGAATCACGACGAGTACGACTCCATCAACCCCGTTCACTTGAACGCTTCCGCTTAGCGATCTACAAGGGTATGTAGATGCACTCTCCTTCCCCTCATTGCTAGTCTCTCCATAGATAGATCTTGGTGACACGTAGGAAAATTTTGAATTTCTGCTACGTTCCCCAACAGTGGCATCATGAGCTAGGTCTATTGCGTAGATTCTTTGCACGAGTAGAACACAAAGTAGTAGTGGGCGTCGATATTGTTCAATATGCTTGCCGTTACTAGTCTTATCTTGATTCGGCGGCAACGTGGGATGAAGCGGCCCGGACCAACCTTACACGTACGCTTACGTGAGACCGGTTCCACCGACAAACATGCACTAGTTGCATAAGGTGGCTGGCGGGTGTCTGTCTCTCCCACTTTAGTCGGATCGGATTCGATGAAAAGGGTCCTTATGAAGGGTAAATAGCAATTGGCATATCACGTTGTGGTTCATGCGTAGGTAAGAAACGTTCTTGCTAGAAACCCATAGCAGCCACGTAAAACATGCAAACAACAATTAGAGGACGTCTAACTTGTTTTTGCAGGGTATGCTATGTGATGTGATATGGCCAAAAAGGATGAGATGAATGATATATGTGATGTATGAGATTGATCATGTTCTTGTAATAGGAATCACGACTTGCATGTCGATGAGTATGACAACCGGCAGGAGCCATAGGAGTTGTCTTTATTTATTTGTGACCTGCGTGTCAACTTAAACGTCATGTAATTACTTTACTTTATTGCTAACCGTTAGCCATAGTAGTAGAAGTAATAGTTGGCGAGGCAACTTCATGAAGACACGATGATGGAGATCATGATGATGGAGATCATGGTGTCATGCCGGTGACGATGATGATCATGGAGCCCCGAAGATGGAGATCAAAAGGAGCAAAGTGATGATGGCCATATCATGTCACTATTTGATTGCATGTGATGTTTATCATGTTTATACATATTATTTGCTTAGAACGACGGTAGTAAATAAGATGATCCCTTACAACAATTTCAAGAAGTGTTCTCCCCTAACTGTGCACCGTTGCGACAGTTCGTGTTTCGAAGCACCACGTGATGATCGGGTGTTAGATTCTAACGTTCACATACAACGGGTGTAAGATAGATTTACACACGCGAAACACTTAGGGTTAACTTGATGAGCCTAGCATGTACAGACATGGCCTCGGAACACGGAGACCGAAAGGTCGAACATGAGTCGTATAGAAGATACGATCAACATGAAGATGTTCACGGATGATGACTAGTCCGTCTCACGTGATGATCGGACACGGCCTAGTTTGACTCGGATCATGTAATCACTTAGATGACTAGAGGGATGTCTATCTGAGTGGGAGTTCATAAGATGAACTTAATTATCCTGAACATAGTCAAAAGGTTTTTGCAAATTATGTCGTAGCTCACGCTATAGTTCTACTATTTAGATATGTTCCTAGAGAAAAATTAGTTGAAAGTTGATAGTAGCAATTATGCGGACTAGGTCCGTAAACTGAGGATTGTCCTCATTGCTTCATAGAAGGCTTATGTCCTTAATGCACCGCTCAGTGTGCTGAACCTCGAACGTTGTCTGTGGTTGTTGCGAACATCTGACATACACGTTTTGATAACTACGTGATAGTTCAGTTAAACGGTTTAGAGTTGAGGCACCAAAGACGTTTTTGAAACATCGCGAAACATATGAGATGTTTTGAGGGCTGAAATTGGGATTTCAGGCTCGTGCCCATGTCAAGAGGTATAAGACCTCCGATGACTTTCTTAACCTGCAAACTAAGGAGAAAAGCTCAATTGTTGAGCTTGTGCTCAGATTGTCTGAGTACAACAATCATTTGAATCGAGTGGGAGTTGATCTTCCAGATAAGACAGTGATGGTTCTCCAAAGTCATTGCCACCAAGCTGTTAGAGCTTCGTGATGAACTATAACATATCAGGGATAGATATGATGATCCTTGAGGTATTCGCGATCTTTGACACCGCGAAAGTAGAAATCAAGAAGGAGCATCAATTGTTGATGGTTGGTGAAACCACTAGTTTCAAGAAGGGCAAGGGCATGAAGGGATACTTCATGAAACGGCAAATCAGCTGCTGCTCTAGTGAAGAAACCCAAGGTAAAACCCAAACCCGAGACTAAGTGCTTCTGTAATAAGGGGAACAACCACTAGAGCAGAATTACCCTAGATACTTGGTAGATAAGAAGGCTGGCAAGGTGGATAGAAGTATATTGGATATACATTGTGTTAATGTGTACTTTGCTAGTACTCCTAGTAGCACCAGGGTATTAGATACCGGTTCGGTTGCTAAGTGTTAGTAACTCGAAACAAAAGGCTACGGAATAAACGGAGACTAGCTAAAGGTGAGCTGACGATGTGTGTTGGAAGTTTTTCCAAGCTTGATATGATCAAGCATCGCACGCACCCTCTACCAAAGAGATTGGTGTTAAACCTAAATAATTGTTATTTGGTGTTTGCGTTGAGCATAGACATGATTGGATTACGTCTATCGCAATACAGTTATTCATTTAAGGAGAATAATGGTTACTCTGTTTATTTGAATAATACCTTCAATGGTCTTACACCTAAAATGAATGGTTTATTAAATCTCGATCGTAGTGATACACATGTTCATGCCAAAAGATAGTAATGATAGTACCACCTACTTGTGGCACTGCCACGTAAGTCATATCGGTATAAAACGCATGAAGAAGCTCCATATTGATGGATCTTTGGGCTCACTCGTTTTTGAAAAGTTTGAGACATGCGAACCATGTCTATTGGTGTATATGCATGAAGAAACTCCATGCAAATGGACCGTTTTGACTCACTTGATTTTGAATCACTTGGGACATGCAAATCATACCACACGGGCAAGATGACTGAAAAGCCTCGTTTTCAGTAAGATGGAACAAGATAGCAACTTGTTGGAAGTAATACGTTTTGATGTGTACAATCCAATGAGTGCTGAGGCATGTAGTGGATATTGTTATGTTCTTACTTCACAGATAATTTGAGTGGATGTTGAGTACATTTACTTGATGAATCATGAGTCTGAATTATTGAAAGGTTCAAGTAATTTCAGGGTGAAGTTGAAAGATCGTCGTGACAAGAGGATAAAATATCTATGATATGATCATAGAGATGAATATCTGAATTACGAGTTTGGCACAGAATTAAGACATTGTGGAAATAGTTTCACAACTAATACAGCCTGGAACACCATAGTGTGATGGTGTGTCCGAACATCATAACTGCACCCTATTGGATATGATGCATACCATGATGTCTCTTATTGAACTGCCACGATAGCTTATGGGTTAGGCATTAGAGACAACCACATTCACTTTAAGTAGGGCACCACGTAATTCCGTTGAGATGACACCGTATGAATTATGGTTTAGAGAAACCTAAGCTGTCATTTCTTAAAAGTTTGGGGCTGCGACGCTTATGTGAAAAAGTTTCAGGCTGATAAGCTCGAACCCAAAGCGGATAAATGCATCTTCATAGGACACCCAAAACAGTTGGGTATACCTCCTATCTCAGATTCGAAAGCAATAAGGGATTGTTTCTAGAATCGGGTCCTTTCTCGAGGAAAAGTTTCTCTCGAAAGAATTGAGTGGGAGGATGGTGGAGACTTGATGAGGTTATTGAACCGTCACTTCAACAAGTGTGTAGCAGGGCACAGGAAGTTGTTCCTGTGGCACCTACACCAATTGAAGTGGAAGCTTATGATAGAAATCATGAAGTTTCGCATCAAGTCACTACCGAACCTCGTAGGGTGACAAGGATACGTACTACTTCAGAGTGGTACAGTAATCCTGTCTTGAAGGTCATGTTGCTAGACAACAATGAACCTACGAGCTATGGAGAAGCGGTGGTGGGCCCAAATTGCGACAAATGGTTAGAAGCCATAAAATCCGAGATAGAATCCATGTATGAAAAACAAAGTGTAGACTTTGGCAGAACAACTCGATGGTCGTAAGGCTGTTGAGTGCAGATGGATTTTGAAAGGAAGACAGACAATGATGGTAAGTGTCACCATTGAGAAAGCTCGACTTGTCGTTAAGATGTTTTTTTTCGACAAGTTCAAGGAGTTGACTACGATGAGACTTTCTCACTCGTAGCGATGCTAAGAGTCTGTTGGAATTATATTAGCAATTACTGCATTATTTATGAAATCTTGCAGATAGGATGTCAAAACATTGTTTCCTCGACGATTTTTTGAGGAAAGGTTGTATGTGATACAACCGGAAGGTTTTGTCTATCCTGAAATATGCTAATAAGTATGCAAAGCTCCAGCAATCCTTCTGAGGACTGGAGTGAGCATCTCGGAGTTGGAATGTATGCTTTGATGATGATCAAAGATTTTGGGTGTATACAAAGTTTATGAGAAACTTGTATTTCCAAAGAAGTGAGTGGGAGCACTATAGAATTTCTGATGAGTATATGTTGTTGACATATTAATGATCAGAAATGACGTAGAATTTCTGGAAAGCATAAAGGGTTATTTGGAAAGTATTTTTCAATGGAAAACCTGGATTAAGCTACTTGAACATTGAGCATCATGATCTATAAGGATAGATCAAAATGCTTAATAATACTTTCAAATGAGCACATGCCTTGACGTGATCTTGAAGGTGTTCAAGATGGATCAGTCAAGGAAGGAGTTCTTGCCTGAGTTGTAAGGTATGAAGTTAAGACTTAAAGCTCGACCATGGCAGAATAGAGAGAAAGGAACGAAGGTCGTCCCCTATGCTTAAGACATAGGCTCTACAGTATGCTATGTTGTGTACCGCACCTGAAGTGTGCCTTGCCATGAGTCAGTCAAGGGGTACAAGAGTGATCCAAGAATGGATCACAGGACAGCGGTCAAAGTTATCCTTAGTAACTAGTGGACTAAGGAATTTTCTCGGTTATGGAGGTGGTAAAAGAGTTCGTCGTAAAGGGTTACGTCGATGCAAGCTTTGACACTAATCCAGATTATTCTGAGTAGTAAACTGGATTCGTATAGTAGAACAGTTATTTGGAATAGCTCCAAATAGAACGTGGTAGCTGCATCTAGGAGATGACATAGAGATTTGTAAAGCACACACGGATCTGAAAGGTTCAGACCCGTTGACTATAACCTCTCTCACAAGCATAACATGATCAAACCCAGAACTCATCGAGTGTTAATCACATGGTAAATTTGAACTAGATTATTGACTCTAGTAAACTCTTTGGGTGTTAGTCACATGGGGATGTGACCTTGAGTGTTAATCACATATCGATGTGAACTAGATTATTGACTCTAGTGCAAGTGGGAGACTGTTGGAAATATGCCCTAGAGGCAATAATAAAAGTATTATTATTATATTTCCTTGTTCATGATAATTGTCTTTTATTCATGCTATAACTGTATTATCCGGAAATCGTAATACACGTGTGAATACATAGACCACAATCTGTCCCTAGTGAGCCTCTAGTTGACTAGCTCGTTGTGATCAACAGATAGTCATGGTTTCCTGGCTATGGACATTGGATGTCGTTGATAACGGGATCACATCATTAGGAGAATGATGAGATGGACAAGACCCAATCCTAAGCCTAGCACAAGATCATGTAGTTCGTATGCTAAAGCTTTTCTAATGTCAAGTATCATTTCCTTAGACCATGAGATTGTGCAACTCCCGGATACCGTAGGAGTGCTTTGGGTGTGCCAAACGTCACAACGTAACTGGGTGGCTATAAAGGTACACTACGGGTATCTCTGAAAGTGTCTGTTGGGTTGGCACGAATCGAGATTGGGATTTGTCACTCCGTGTAAACGGAGAGGTATCTCTGGGCCCACTCGGTAGGACATCATCATAATGTGCACAATGTGACCAGGGGGTTGATCACGGGATGATGTGTTACGGAACGAGTAAAGAGACTTGCCGGTAACGAGATTGAACAAGGTATCGGTATACCGACGATCGAATCTCGGGCAAGTACCATACCGCTAGACAAAGGGAATTGTATACGGGATTGATTAAGTCCTTGACATCGTGGTTCATCCGATGAGATCATCGTGGAACATGTGGGAGCCAACATGGGTATCCAGATCCCGCTGTTGGTTATTGACCGGAGAACATCTCGGTCATGTCTGCATGTCTCCCGAACCCGTAGGGTCTACACACTTAAGGTTCGATGACGCTAGGGTTATAAAGGAAGTTTGTATGTGGTTACCGAATGTTGTTCGGAGTCCCGGATGAGATCCCGGACGTCACGAGGAGTTCCGGAATGGTCCGGAGGTAAAGATTTATATATAGGAAGTCCTGTTTCGGCCATCGGGACAAGTTTCGGGGTCATCGGTATTGTACCGGGACCATCGGAAGGGTCCCGGGGGCCCACCGGGTGGGGCCACCTGCCCCGGGGGGGGCCACATGGGCTGTAGGGGGTGCGCCTTGGCCTACATGGGCCAAGGGCACCAGCCCCAAGAGGCCCATGCGCCTAGGGAACCCTAGAGGGGAGAGTCCTAAAGGGGGAAGGCACCTCCGAGGTGCCTTGGGGAGGATGGACTCCTCCCCCCCCTCTTAGCCGCACCCCTTCCTTGGAGGAAGGGGCAAGGCTGCGCCTCCCCCCTCTCCCCTGCCCCTATATATAGTGGAGGGGAGGGAGGGCATCCATACCTGAGCCCCTGGCGCCTCCCTCCCTCCCGTGACACCTCCTCCTCTCCCGTAGGTGCTTGGCGAAGCCCTGCAGGATTGCCACGCTCCTCCATCACCACCACGCCGTTGTGCTGCTGCTGGATGGAGTCTTCCTCAACCTCTCCCTCTCTCCTTGCTGGATCAAGGCGTGGGAGACATCGTCGAGCTTTACGTGTGTTGAACGCGGAGGTGTTGTCCGTTCGGCACTAGATCATCGGTGATCTGAATCACGACGAGTACGACTCCATCAACCCCGTTCACTTGAACGCTTCCGCTTAGCGATCTACAAGGGTATGTAGATGCACTCTCCTTCCCCTTGTTGCTAGTCTCTCCATAGATAGATCTTGGTGACACGTAGGAAAATTTTGAATTTCTGCTACGTTCCCCAACAAAAAGATCTTGTGGGTATGCTCCACACATTCAGGTGCTCATCAACTCAAATATGGGCACAGGCACTTACTTGTTGGACAAGGAGCATTTACCTCTCTACCCAGAATTTGAAGACAACACAGTTGTAATGAATGAGGATGAACCTTCATCAGTGCAAGCACAAGAGAAGAGAGCTAAGGTAAAGACAAAAAAAGCTACAAAGATGCCAAGTGCTGAAGAGGCATCTCAAGTGTTCTTGAAGAGCAAACAAGATCAATTGGATTCTGATCCAATCAACTTTGAGGATTGAGAAGGGCTTGGCCACCCTGACTCAGAATCAGGAGATCTTGGAGAGGATCATTGAACAAAAATTCTATGATCTTGATCTGAAAGTGACTGAGATGCAGACAACAGTTGAGCAGCTCCAGGAGAAAGCAGAGGAGATGAAAGGGAAGGCAACTACAGACGCTTTTCAGCGAGTACCAAGAGGTCAGAGGTCAACTGCAGTGCCAGTACCAGATATTAGAGCTACCACATCAGCACCAACAGCTATAGCTTCAGTGCCACCTCCACCAATCACTCCACCAGCTCCATCTACATCGACTAATGCCTTCATCCTTGGAGTTCTCTCTACACCACCTCCCGAAGACCAAGCCTGAGAGACGCATAGCACTATGCATATTTGAACTTTTTGGTAACTTGTTGCCAAAGGGGGAGAAATATGTATAGGTCATAGGCTTCGAGAGAGAGTGTTGCTTTTTGTCTCTCTTGCTATTTGTTTGGTTGAACTTTATTGTGTGCTTGTTTGATATCTTATGTCCTTGTGTGAGATACTTGTATGATCATGTGTTTGTTCATATGCTACTTTAATGTTTGCTTGGATGATATTATCTCTTATATCCATATATTCTCATTCACTTTGCTTGGTGATGAGTGCATGCTTTTAATTGCTATCATTTTGAGCGCTCCACCAAGATGTATGTGACATGGAAGAGTAACCCATGATACTAATCGATTGTGCATTTGCATTCAAAAGCAAGTCTTAAATAATGCACAAATTTAGGGGGAGCTCTTGCTTATCACATACTTCTCAAAGCGATGATGTATTTCAATCTTATTATCATTTGTCGAACTTTGATCTATATGTTGTCATCAATTACCAAAAAGGGGGAGATTGAAAGTGCAACTATCCCTGGGTGGTTTTGGTAATTATTAACAACATATAGCTCATTGAACTAATGCTATTTCAAGATGAATATTTCAGGAAAGTTCAATGATTGGCATGGCATGGATTAGGAATGTGGACCCCTTAAAATGCAAGGACAAAGGATTGGCTCAAGCTCTAAAGCTCAAGACTCTATATTTTACTTTTAGTGATCCAAGATCACATTGAGTCCATAGGAAAAGCCAATACTACTAAAAGGGGATGAGGTGTTTCTTAATGGCTTGCTTGCTCAAGATGCTTAGTGATATGCTCCAAAAACCCTCAACCACTTTCTCATATCCACATATATCCCAAACTAAAAGTCAACTCGGCCCCACCGATTTGATCTATCCGGCGCCACCGAGTTCATTTGACATAGCCACTGCCAGAAACCCTAGTCACTTTAGTCTCACCGATAGGGATCTCGGTCTCACCGAGATGGGATTGCAAACTCTCTGTTTCCCTTCGTAATGTTTCGGTCTAACCGAGATGAGCGATCGGTCCCACCGAGTTCGCAATGCAAACTCTCTGTTTCCCCTTCGTAACGTTTCGGTCTCACCGAGATGAGCGAATCGGTTCCACCGAGTTTGCCTGACCAACTCTCTGGTTAGCTTACTACCAAAGTCGGTCCCACCGAGTTTGTGTAATTGGTCTCGCCGAGATTACGTTATGCCCTAACCCTAAAGAAATCGGTCCCACCGAGTTGACATGTCGGTCCCACCGAAATGCCTAACGGTCACATTATAAACTAAATCGGTCTGACCAAGTTTTCTGATTTGGTCTCATCAAGTTTGGTAAATTGTGTGTAACGGTTAGATTTTGTGTGTAGGCTATATATACCCCTCCACCCTCTCTTCATTCGTGGAGAAAGCCACCAGAACATGCCTACACTTCCAACATTCATTTTTTGAGAGAGAACCACCTACTCATGTGTTGAGGTCAAGATATTCCATTCCAACCACATAAATCTTGATCTCTAGCCTTCCCCAAGTTGCTTTCCACTCAAAACATCTTTCCACCAAATCCAATCCTATGAGAGAGAGTTGAGTGTTGGGGAGACTATCATTTGAAGCACAAGAGCAAGGAGTTCATCATCAACACGCCATCTATTACCTTTTGGAGAGTGGTGTCTCCTAGATTGGTTAGGTGTCACTTGGGAGCCTCTGTCAAGATTGTGAAGTTGAACCAAGGAGTTTGTACGGGCAAGGAGATCGCCTACTTCGTGAAGATCTACCCTAGTGAGGCAAGTCATTTGTGCGCGTTGGACATGGTGGGATAGACAAGGTTGCTTCTTCGTGGACCTTTCGCGGGTGGAGCCCTCCGTGGACTCGCGCAGCCGTTACCCTTCGTGGGTTGAAGTCTTCATCAACGTGGATGTACGATAGCATCACCTATCGGAACCACGGATAAAAAATCGCCATGTCTACATTGTGTTTGCTCCCTCAAACTCCTCCCTTTACCTTCATGTGCAATGTTTTACATTCCGCTGCTATACTCTTAGAATTGCATGTCTATGTTGATTGCTTGACTTGTGTAAAGTTGATAAAATCTGCCAAGACTTAAAATTGGAAAAATGCTAGATTTTTATTTGGTCAAGTAGTCTAATCACCCCCCGCCCCCCCCCCCTCTAGACATACTTTCCATCCTATGTCAGGACTCGGACTGAAGGTTTAGATCTACAACCACGACTCCTCGATCATGTGCAGGTTTCGTTGCAACGGGCACAACTGCGTTGATGACATTCAGCATGC